>NW_004524659.1:9728878-9747850 GCF_000260255.1 Octodon degus
AAAGTGAACAAGGGTAGTTTTAGTTTTTCTGCTCAAATTTAGAACATTTCTTCATAATTTGACCCCCTGGAATAGTTAAGCCTTCTTTGCCTTTCAAAACCTAAATTGGTTCAGGAAAACTCAAACTATTCTGAATTTATCTAGTTTCTACTCTGCAATTAAAAGACACTGCCAGGCTTCTTGCTTATTTTAGGAGGTGGTATTACCTAGATACTGAACCCTGTTAAAGCATATCTGTATATGTTATTTGTATTAGTCATTCTTCTTGTTTCTGGGACCCACACAATCTAAAAGAGAAGTTTTATTTCAGCTCACAGTTTCAGAGATTTCAGTCTGTGGTTTGCTGACTCCAAGGCAGGAACATCATAGTGGGAGGAAATGGTGGAACAAAGCTACTTACTTCATGGCAGCCAGGAATCAGAGCACAAAAACCACCAGGCAGAGACATAATCTCCAAAGGCTGACCCCAGTGACTTAAATTCTAACATCACTTCACCTATGAACATCAGTGGATTAATCCACTGATGAGCATTGGGCCCGCATGATGGAGGCACTTCGCCAGGTGTTTCAGTCCTTTCAAATGAACAATTAAGATTAACTAGCACAATATCTCATGAGAATATGTATGTAATACTGGTACCAAACTCAGTGACACAGAAATTGGATTATATAACATGACTGAATAGGATTTATCCTGGGAGTGCAAAGACGGTGACTCAACATCCAAAAATCACTTAATGTGATGCATCCTACCATTAGAAAGCACACAGTCATCTCAAGAGACAGTAAAAAAAGTCCAGTACTCTTTTATGATGAAACAAACAAATCCATAGTCTAAAAGCTAGGAGTAAAAGAATTTCCACAACCTGATATAAGGCATCTGAGAAAACCCTACAACTAGCATCATATTTAATGGAGAAAGATTGGCTATTTTTCTTCTCTGTGAAAAATAAGACAAAGATGTCCACTTTTGTAATTCTTGTTCAGCACTATACTGGAGGTTGATAAGAAGGGTATTCTTGAAGGAATTCATGCTGAGCTACAGTCCCAGATCATTTTTATAATTTTTTTAATTTTGAGAGGGGGTCTCATTATATTGCCTAGGCTGGGCAATTTATACCTCTGATTGTTCTGCCTCAGCTTCCTGAGGGCTACAATTACAGATATATGCTAACATACTCAGCTCAATGAAATACTTCTAAATATTTTTTACAGAAAGTATTTGCTAAGCCAAACTAAGCAAATACTAAGCCCAAACTTACTTCAGTCTTACAATATAATTTATGAAAAGATACTCTAAACTCTGTATCAGTAAAACAGGGGGCAGAGAGCATGTTATGCCCCATAGGACAGTGCTCAAATAATTCCTCCAACAAAATGAGAAACCCTGAAATCTAAAGAGCAGTGAGAGCCAAGATGAAAAGTGAGTAAGTTTTGGGTTTAACAAATTTATACTATTTTCTGATAATGAATTTGAGAAAGTGACCAGTTATCTCTTTTAAATTAGAATAATGGATTTTAACAGGTAGCTTGAGCATAAAGTTTAAAGTGTACATATGCAGTGGTCTCTGATATATCTAGACATTTATAATGCTATTCTATCTACTTTTAATATGCTTAACTTCTCCATATTTTCAGTAAAATATACACATAATATTCATACATAATATTGCTCAGTCAGTATGTTTGTTATCATCCTCAAGTGGGAAGGAATTATCAGAACCATATTTTCAGTTTTTTCAAGACTCTGTACAAGAAAGCAGAAATAAAGAAGAGAGTACCAGGGTCTTGAGGTTAGTAGGAATTAATAGTGCAAATTGGTTAAATACTCTATGTACACAGGTCTTTTTGTGCCCCACTAAACACTATTGAGTTTGTATATATAGGTCATACAATTGAATTATGATGAATCTAGTCAGGATTATTTAGCCTCAAAAATTAACTTTATTTTCTGGTGGCCCTTGAATGCTTTGGGTAAGTATGAGTCAGTAGGTGTTATGAAAACATGGGCATGGAGCAGGAAACAAGACACTATCATGGAAGTATAGTATTCAGGAGAGCCCTATGAAGGTACAGTGGGTTCTCAGGTAGCAGGGATCATTATCCTTAAAATAATTCTGGGGATATATAATTCCTGGCTTATATAGGTATACAAGACATTTATTGGAATCACAATGGTTTTATCTCATATTCTGATCTAGGTCATGATTTTCACACAACCATTTAGATTGAATCTCTACCCTGCTTTAGTCAAGTCTGTCTTATTTTGTATAGGGCCAGAATTTTCTCAGACTCCCTCTGATCTTTCTATAAAGAAGAGAATGTTCTCATTTGAAATGTATAAGGTAAGCCTGCTATGAATCTTCCCTTCTATCTTGTTTTCTCAGGACTCAAGAGAGAAAGCCAAACAAATAAAAAGCTATCCGGTCAATTATTGGAATTTAAAATTATGGCCCATATGAATTGGAATTACATGCAGAAATACTCCATTTGTATCACACCATAAGAATATTTTAATTGTTATTTTTAAACTACTTATATGAATCAGTTCAGAGTAGTGAATTATGGATATGAACCAGTCTAATTCCTTCCCTCAGAGTCCATCTTTTCTCCACTGAATATTTCCAGATCTGTACGTGATGGTATTCAGTGTCAGTGTGCCCTATGTCCAATTCTTCTGACAGAACACTGAACAAAGCTAAGTCTATTTCCATACTGGGAATATTATAGAGGTTTTGCTTCAAAATTGTAAGTTAAGGTGGAACTGAGTTATTCAAGATCACATTTCATGAAAGCTTTTATTTATTCCATGGAATGGAGTAAATATTATCAGTCAACATAGAAGCTGGCTTTGGTTGGTATTCACTTCATTTTGTGGCATCTTGTGATGCTATTAGAATTTATAAGGGAACACTGAGTTCACAGAGAGTTGAGCTCTGTCCAGGAAATTAGGGAGAGATTAAGATCATTAACAAAAGATATACTGATTGTCAGCTGCTTAGTAGAGTTCCTTAAGCCTTATCCAGGGGCCGGGGAGATGGCTCAGTAGAATAAGCAAGAAGTGCCTGAGTTCAATCTCCTGTTCAAACAACAACAACAAAACCTTATCCATTCTCCTCAGAAAATAATATTCACTTAGGGAGCATATCTGTCAAAAATTCTTTCACTGTAAGCTGATGGGAAATGTATCTCAAAATATCCTCTGCAAAAAATAAACACAGGCCAGATATAGTGGTGCACACCTGTAATACCAGCATTCAGGAGGCTGAGGCAAGAGGATTGCTACAAGTTCAAGGCCAGCCTAAGCTACATGGTAAGTTCAAGGACAGCCTAAACTACAAAGAGACCTTATCTCAAAATAAAACAAAAGTTAACATAAAATGAACAGCTCACAAAACCCCCAACATTGCTCATGTAATAGCAGGTCTGGAGTTAGTCATGCCAGGCTGGAGTAATCTCTCAGTGATGTCACAGAAAATCCTATGATGTCTCTTACTCTAGGCTGTTAATGTAAAGCCTTGCTATTTGTTATCTGAAGCTCATAGGGATTTTTGTCACTAAGCAGTAATAGTTTTTGTGAGCCTGTTGGTACTTGGCTTTAATTACTTATTTCCATCTGTCCCTCAGCCAGGCAACCGTAAAGTTTTGTTCATTGTATGTCCCATACCCTGAAATACAACCTTTTCCTTTGCAGCAAAGGAGTTCTGTTTTAAAAAAACCTCATCATTAATGTTTATTTGGGTTTGCCATTGTAGCACTTGATTTCATTAAGAGATGTTGTTGTAGATTTCTCTAAGAAGGAGTGGGAGTGCCAGGTTCTCAAGTAGAAGAATTTATACAGAGCTGTGATGGTGGAAAACTACAACAATCTTATTTCAGTGGTTAAAGTTCACAATATAGTCATAGAAATTCCTGCCTTCTTCATTGTCAATTATTATTTTTTAAAGAATTTTATTTTATTTATTTATTTATTTATTTTGTGTGTGTGGCCAGTTCAGCCCACCAGAGGGCGGGGCTGGCTGGCATGTGGTGCTGGGGGACTGAACCGTGGTCCCTGTGCTTTGCTTAGCTTAGCTTGTTCTAAGTAGGTGCTTTAGACCACTGAGCCATCTCACCAGCCCATTCATTGTCAATTATTAAGTTGTCTTTCATATGTCTATAGGAACCTGACATCTGTTCCTGGGAAAAAAATGTGCTTTCTAAATTTCATAGTAATCGTCATCAAAGAACTAGGTGTAAACTTTGGAACCTTTACCCATGTGGTCATTTTCTGTGTTTTATCTTCTACCAGGACTTTACATTTATCAGCCAGATGTATTCTACTTGTTGGAGAAAAGGCAAGGGCCCTGGATGTTTTTGAGAGATGAGACAAGAGGACCTTGCCCAGGTAAGTGAAGGCTGAGCAGGCACAAGCATTCTTCATCATAAATACTAGCATTAATACCTGAAATACTGCTCTGCAGTATCTTTTAAATAGGCAAAAAAACTTTAATAAAGGCTTGAGATCTTGGGAGCAAACCTTTTCCAGAAGAACTTTTATTTCATCCCACATAGTTTCCCCTTCCAATGCTTTCATTTTTCCTTTATGTTATAACAAGGAAAGTACAATTTTTTTTTCCTAGTCATTGCTTTATGGATTGTTTGAATCAAGTATTTCTCATTTTCCTTTTTTTCATGTAGGTATTTATAAATTTCTTCATTCCCTCTCTCCTGCAAAGAACATTGTAGCCATGTTTTTCAGTTTATTGTCTCTCTTGAATTTTTCTTAACTTTACGACTGTCTCCTTGCTACACATTTCCTTAGTTACTTAATTCTCTTCATTTCAATCAAAAGTTACTGATTATCTATTTAATTTTAGATTTAGAAGAGTTAACATGGACTAAGTAATATATTAAGAAATTTTTAAATCTTTTCTATGACAGAAACATAGCCATAAATTTCTGCATAATAGGCTCTACAGCAAGAGAGACTACGCTGCTTTGGTGAAAATCAGGATACTAGGTGAATATAGGATCTGGCCTCATTAAAGGAGGAAGTTGCAAAAGAGAAGTAAGGACTAAAGGTGCACAACCCAGGAGAATTCTGTGTCATAAAAGGCAATTCTTGACTTATTTAATTCACAATATTCTCCATTTTTTTCTCTACTGATGATTATAATGATCCTTTACTACTTGTTCAGCACTTTACTCTTTTGAAGGCACTTTATAGAAACACTGTATTACTTCCACCTTTTTTAACAAACTTGTAATATTAAGCTCAGTAGGTTTCCCAACACCTAAATATAGTTTGAGTAACAGAATGGGAGTCTGAAATTCTAGTCTGCCTACTTTTACCTGCAGTTCATTACTGTTTATACCATCTGATTGAACTGCCTTTTGACTCATTCAGTTACTGCTAGAGTCTTTGCTCAGATCCCAAGATACTCTGCCTCCCAGGAAAAGCTCATAACACAAATATATGACATTTTTACTCAGTCCTACATACTTACAAAAAATGATTCACAGCAGAGTAATAGTTCTACTTATTCGTCATCATGCTGAATTCTTCTTTGCCAAATTTAATAAATTGTTTTCTTATCTGAACCATTACTCATACTTGTCTCCTTCAATGTATATACAATGTGTCCTATATTATTGGGTTCCTAGGATTTTCACAACTGCATTAGATTGCTTCCCACATACACATACTACACAGATGTTCTGTTATTTTCAGCCTTTCTTTTTTTAGTTCGGGATTATAAATTATCATAGTACCTAATATAGTGCTTACAAATTTTTAGTTATCTTTTTAGATACTTTCATTGGCCTTGGATAGAAGGAAAATGGATATTTAAGTAAGCCTTGGTGGGTCTCTAGAATGGATGATCAGTTCTTCATCATCAAGAGTAAATAAATAAAAGCATCTTGATTGGGATTATGTGACAAAAAATAATTTGGCTAGCCACAGTGCAGGAAATAAGAAAAGTTAAATATTTACATGTGCACAGGCAAAACATAAGTTGATTAGTTATGATCACATATCTTCATATTTCCCAAAGGTATCCTGAATTGCTTTGGTTTTCATTTGTTTCCACAGAAAGTCATACAGAAACACTACATGTAATCCCTTTAATAAAAATGGAAAGGAGTAGATAGTGAGATATATTACATTATTATTATATTATTAGGTTGTCCTTTTTGTTCTATTTCTAGTTTTTTTAGTGCTATCTGTGCTCCATCTTCCCCATTCCTCTTTTATTGTCTTGTAATGTATTTATTCAAAAATTATTTTTAAATGTTTATATGTGTTAAAGGTTTTATACCATACTGAATGAAATACAACCTTTACCCCAGCCCAAAATTTTATTTTTATTTATTTATTTTTTTTTAATGCTTCAATACAGGAACTTTAATAGGTACATACTGTAATGGTAAACAGTGCATGTGAGCAGGAAGTTAAGGAAGAGTTGCCAGCTGCTCATGCCTACTCAGTATTCTTCTCCTTCTTCAGCCTCTGCTTCCATGGAATCCACGCCCACCTCTTCATAATCCTTCTCCAGCGCCGCCAGATCCTCCCGGGCCTCGGAGAACTCCCCTTCCTCCATGCCTTCTCCCACATACCAGTGCACAAAGGCCCGCTTGGCATACATGAGATCGAACTTGTGGTCCAAGCGGGCCCAGGCCTCGGCGATGGCAGTGGTGTTGCTCAGCATGCACACGGCCCGCTGCACCTTGGCCAGGTCTCCCCCTGGAACCACGGTCGGGGGCTGGTAGTTAATGCCCACCTTGAATCCAGTCGGGCACCAATCCACAAACTGGATGGTACGCTTGGTCTTGATGGTGGAGATGGCAGCATTGACATCTTTGGGAACCACATCTCCCCTGTACAACATGCAGCAGGCCATGTACTTGCCGTGGCGAGGGTCACACTTGACCATCTGATTGGCTGGCTCGAAGCAGGCATTGGTGATCTCAGCCACGGACAGCTGCTCGTGGTAGGCCTTCTCGGCAGAGATGACCGGGGCGTAGGTGGCCAGGGGGAAGTGGATGCGGGGGTACGGCACCAGGTTGGTCTGGAACTCCGTCAAGTCCACATTCAGGGCCCCGTCAAAGCGCAAGGAGGCCGTGATGGAGGACACAATCTGCCCGATCAGATGATTGAGGTTGGTGTAGGTGGGGCGCTCGATGTCCAGGTTGCGCCGACAGATGTCATAGATGGCTTCGTTGTCCACCATGAAGGCACAGTCCGAGTGTTCCAGGGTCGTGTGCGTGGTCAGGATGGAGTTGTAGGGCTCCACGACGGCCGTGGACACCTGGGGCGCTGGGTAAATGGCAAACTCCAGCTTGGACTTCTTGCCGTAGTCCACCGAGAGCCGCTCCATGAGCAGAGACGCGAACCCGGAGCCGGTGCCACCTCCAAAGCTGTGGAAGATGAGGAAGCCCTGCAGGCCTGTGCACAGATCCGCCAGCTTGCGGATGCGGTCCAGGACCAGGTCCACGATCTCCTTGCCAATGGTGTAATGGCCTCTAGCATAATTATTAGCTGCATCTTCCTTCCCTGTGATCAGCTGCTCCGGGTGGAAGAGCTGTCGGTAGGTCCCGGTGCGCACTTCATCTACCACCGTGGGCTCCAGGTCCACAAACTGCTCTGGGCACGTGCTTGCCAGCCCCAGTCTCACTGAAGAACGTGTTGAAGGAGTCGTCCCCGCCACCAATAGTTTTGTCGCTAGGCATCTGACCATCAGGCTGGATTCCATGTTCAAGGCAGTACAATTCCCAGCAGGCATTGCCGATCTGGACACCTGCCTGCCCCACGTGGATAGAGATACACTCCCTCATGACGAGTCCTGCCGGGTAGACACCGCTCGGGTAGACACCGCTCTCGCTTCTCGTACTTCTCGCTTCTCGTGCTCCTCTCCTTGTGCACCCCAAAATTTTAAATAATCCTATTTTTTATTGAGTTGGTACCCGGCCAATCATTTTTTATTAGCCCAGGGAATAACATAAAAACAAAATTTTAAGTCTCTCATTTGACTCATCTTGTATTATCTTTTAAACTTTTTTTAAAAACTTTTTTCATATTATCCTAAGTTAGAATTTTTTTTAAGTCATTCACTTTTTGTGTTTTACTTTAGGGTTTACACTATATATAAACATTAGAAGTTTAGGGCCAAGGAGATAGCTCAGTAGAATAAGCGCTTGCCTGGCAAGTGCAGTGTCCTGAGTTCAATCCACAGTACTGAAACAAACAAACAAACACACACTTTGGAAAGAGAATTCTCCCAATGGGGAAGTAATAAGAATTTGTAGAAATCACACCCTTGAATGTTTATGTTTGAGAGGTGATGAAGTCAACAAACGACAGTTGCAAATACAGCATAAAAATCAAAATGAGTACTTCAACCCGTTAATAGTCTCCTGTGAAAAATATGCATACTTTGAACCAGCACATGGCTTTTAATCAATGCCAGAAACTCAATACATGAGAGATACTGAGTGCATCTGAAGAATATGAAGAAGCTTTCGTTCTTGCTCAGACCTGGTCAACCTAAGTCAATTTACACAAATGGCAAATGCTATGAAGATAAGGAATATCAAAAGACTTTTCTTCCTTTCTTCCCAATTTAGAATTTACTCAATATGAAACAATTCACACTGACAAGAAAAGATATGAATGTAAACAATGTGGCAAAGCTTTAAGATTACATTCAAGCCTAACTGGTTCTAGGAGAATTCATACCAGTGAGGAACCTTTTAAATATAAGGAATTTTGGAAAGCCTTTAGATTTCATTTACAAGTTAGTATCCATAAACAAATTTCTACTGGTGGAAACTCAAATATAAGGAATATGAGAAAGCCTTTAGGTTTCATTCATAAGTTCATATCCATGAGCAAATTCATACTGGTGATAAATCTTATAAATGTAAAGAATATGGGAAGACCTTTCATTTGGGATCAGGCCTTAGTCAACATTGGAGAATTCATACTAGTGAAAAGCCCAATGATTCTTTTTTTTTTTTTTTTTTTTTTTTCCGGGGATTGAACTCAGACCCTTGTGCTTGCAGAGAAGCGCTTATTCTACTGAGCCATCTCCCTGGCCCCCAATGATTCTGATTAATGTACCAAGTCCTTTAGTCAGCAATCTCCTCTAATTAAATATCAGAGGAGTCACAAAGATGAAAAGCCTTGTGAGTGTAAGGAGTGTGGGAAGGGTTTTAATTGGCACTTACGCCTGACCAAATGTCAAAAATTCACAGGAAAGAGAATTCACATGAATTCAAGAATGTGGTAACGCTTTTATTCAAGGTGCAAATCTTGCCAGGCATCAGACTGTTCATGTTGGTAGGAAACCCTGTGAATGTGCAATAAAACCCTGTGAATGTGCAATATGCGGTATAACCTACATCTGGAGCTTACACCTTGCTCTTGACATCAACAAATTCATACTAGCTAGAAACTTTCTAAACGTAAGCATTATAGGGAGATTTTTTATTTGGGCCTCATCTTTCTCAACATGAGATAATTCATAAATTATGAATGTAAGGGATGTGGACAGATCTTTCTTTACAGCTTGGTATTTAATCAGCATCAGAAGATACACACTGATGAGAAAAACTATGAATGTAAGGAATGTGGAAATACCTTTTGCATGGTTCACAAGTTGGCATGAGAAAAATCCATGCTGGAAGGAGACCATATAAATATGAAGAATGAGGAAAATCTTTTTTCCAGTGTTCATAACTTACTAGACATCAGAGCATGCATACTGGCCAATAAACTTTACATATATAAATAACAAGGGAAATCCGTTTTTTTTGGTTTTTTGGTTTGGTTTTTTTTTTTCCTGCAGCACTGGGTATCGAACTCAGGACCTTGCGCTTGCCAGGCAGGCTCTTACGCCACTGAGCTATATCCCCAACCTGGGAAATTCTTATATGTCATAGAAAGTACACTGGTCAGGGACCTGTGAATTTAAGAAGAATAACTACATCTTTATTCGCCATTCATATTTCAGTAAACAGAAAACTCACAATGGTGACTATCTGTGAAGGGACAGACTTGAAACATCTGAAGTCACAGCTCAGGGGCCAGGGAGATAGCTCAGTAGAATAGATAGATGCACTTGCCAGGCAAGCGCAAGGGCCTGAGTTCAATCTCTGGTTCTGAAAAAAAAAAAAAAAAGATACTAAAGGCATAACTGAATCCATTTCTGTGCATACAGAAATGGTTGCACAACTCTAAAAAAAATCATTAAAAAAACTTTGGGTTGTATACATGAGTTACATGGCATGTAAAATATGCCCCAGTGAAGTCACGGCTCAAAATTTGCTCAACACCAGACAATTTACACTGTTGAGAAATGAAATGGCTATGTAGAATATATCAAGATGGGATTTTTCTCTGAGCTATCACTTTATTTCACTATTGTGAAATTTATGATATAAAAGCATTGCAAGGGACTGGGGAGATGGCTCAGTAGAATAAATGCTTGCCTGACAAGCACAAGGGCCTGAGTTTAATCCCCAGTTCTAAAAAAAAAAAAAAAAAAAAAAAAAGCATTGCAAAGGCCTCATTATTCATTAATTGAAGTCACTTGGTTCTTTTGGGAAACAATATTTGAAGGCCTTTTTAAAAGGACACAATGTACTTATCAGACAATTCATAGTATAATTTATATTAATATAGGAAGGAATTTACTAATTGGTCAGCAGTTACAGGTTATTGGAATAAGACTGTAAATGAAATAATAGCATGAATTATTTTTGAGTTATTTTTATCACATTCTTATCAGAAACCTGTTATATAAAGAATTTATATTTAATTCATAAACTTTCCATTGCTTTCAGTCTTCCTGCATCTACATAATTCTCTTACAAGAGGCTAATGTTCTGCTACATATTTAATTTGGAAAAGTCTTGAACTCTCATTCAAATTGTTGTCTAGGTTGCTGAAAATCCTACATCTATATTGGTTAGGAAATAATTTATGTTTGTACATGCATTATGTTATAAATGTTAGTTGAGTTTAAGACTTAAGATATTTTTATGACTGTCATTTGTATTAGTATGAAGTCATTTTTATGCAAGAATGTAACGATTTGCTAGGTGTGGTAGCACATGCCTGTAATATATGTCAGGCCTGACATGAAAAAGACCTTCCCAATAAAACATATATGTCCCATGGACACAATACTCAACACTGACAGTGTATATGAGGAGAGGTTTATTTTGGATCACAAAGCATGTGAAACTACATAATTCTATACCCTGAAGTAATAAAAAATCTGACAAATTTCCTTGCTTATGCTAATGTAATTCTTTAAATTAGCTGAGTTTAACTCTTAACAATGAGTTACAGAAAAATTTTACTCAGGTACATGATAAATTATACAATAGGTGGCTGGGGAGATAGCTTGGCATTCTAAGTACCTACCTGGCAAGTGCAAGGACCCAAGTTCGATCCCTGATACCGCATGCTGCACAAGCCACCAAAATGGCATGGTGGCTCATGCCTGAAATCCCAACACTGGTAAGGCTGAGACAGGAAGATCACTATGAATCTGAGCTGCATAGTGAGACCCTGTACCAAATCATTAGATAGATAGATAGATAGATAGATAGATAGATAGATAGATAGATAGATAATACAATAGGTAAATCCAATATTTAATGAAGGAATAATAAGGTACCAGATATTTACCCAAAATGTTTAAGCCTTTATCTGAATTCAGTACTTTCTCAGTTTCTTCTGTCATCAGTCTTGGTACCTATTCTGGTCAGCTTTTCATCACTGTGTCCAAATGTAACTGAGAAAAACAACACAGAGGAGGAAAGGATTGCTGCAGTTTCAGAGGATTTATTCCATGGTTAGCTAGTTAAATTGCTGTGAGCCTGAGGGGAGGAAGAACATCCTAGCAAAACACTATGGTGTAAGACACTTGCTCATCACAGCAGTTGGAAAGCAGAGAGGAGAGAGCTCTATGCAGAAAAAGGTCAGGAAGGTCATTCTCAATGATCCACTCCCTTCAACTAGGTTCCATCTCTTTACATCACCTCCACAAAATTGTAAATCAAATTATGATCCAATCAGTGGAGGGAATTTATAATTTGAATTACATATCAGAGAAGAAAATATGCAGTGGCCATAGTTCTCCTTTTGCAAATCCTGAGACTAATTAAAATTTAATACCTCCTTCAGAAAACCTATGATCATGTTCCCTGTTCTAACATAAACTTCAGATTGTATTTCCTCTTTCTTTGGACTCATTTACATTACAGTGTTCACATTTTGTGATAAGTGAATGAGTTTTGGGTTAGTCTCAATTTTTGAATATTTCCATCACCTCAAAATGAAACTTTGTGATCAGTGAGACAGCTCAGTGGATTGTCTCAGGCAAGTTTAGGCAAGCCCAGTGACCTTGGTTAGATCCCCAGCACTGCTTGCTGCTGCCCCCAGAGAGGGCTGAGCTGGTCAGAGTCCAGGGCATAGTGGCGCTGGCCTGTAATCCCAGCGAGGGGGAGGCTGAAAACAGGAGGGTTACTATGAGTCTGAGCTGCATAGTGAGACCCTGTAACAACCAAATATATTAAAGAAAAAGAAAAAGAAACTTTGTATCCTTAAATATCGCTGCCTGACTACTGCAAGACATATCACGGAACTGCCTTTTAACTCATTCCTAGAGTGCTATACTTTGTCAGCTCCCAATAAATTCTTCTTCCCAGGAAAAACTTCTACCAGAAATGTGACATTTTTCACTAAACCCTGTGTATATATGAATGTGTTCACTTTGAACACATATACTTATAGCACATATACTATATACATATGAAATATCAGTCTCAGAAGTATAACCATTCTACCTGTTCCTAGATTATTCTGAACTTACTCTTTGAGAGACTTCTCAGAGTGTTTTTCTATCTAAACTATCACCCAAAGTGATATCCCTCATTATAAATACAATGCGCCATGTGTTGCTGAATTCCCAGTTATTTGGTAATTCTTGTCTAGGTTACTTATTCTATTTCCCAACATTCTTGATTTTAGCTTTGAATTATATAAGATATATAAGTATTTATACAGTACTCACAAATCTGTAGCTCTTTTCTGAAACACATTGTTATGTGAACTTAAAACAAGGCAAGCTAAATAAAATGCGAACTTAGTGAGACAATTCTTCCTTTTCTTTCCTCTTTCAGGGCTAGAATTCAAGTGCAGGACATCCTAGATGCTCGGCAAGAGTTCTATCACTGGGCCACCACCTCTGTCCCATGAGTAATTCTTATGGATCTAAATCTAAAATCTTATATCAAAAATATCAAATACTCATCCACATGGCTGCACTGACAAAGGTTCTACAATCTGAGGTACAGGATCTCAGGATAAATCCTGAGGGCATTTCACTGACCTTCTCAAACCAAAAAGCTACAACTCTTGTTGCATAGGTTCTGCTTTACCTTGGTCTTAACCATCCAGTAGAAAAGTATGAAGATGAAATATAGGAAATAAAGCCATGTTGTTATGTTGAGCTGTGGGGGACTCACGTCAATAATTTCTGACATTGCCAATTAAACAGAAGACCCAATGCTATTATGGGCTTCTGGACTCTTTTAGAATATTTTGCTGAGTTTACACACCTATAATATTCAACAACAGAACTTAAAAAAAAATTGGGGTATAACTATGAATGTCCATTTTGTATCTGTGTATTCAAAGTGGTTGGGATAGATATATAGTTGCATTCTCTTAATGAATAGAATGATTTTTTCTAATGGTGTTTGTAAGTAGGATCACAAGTCTGCATCTTGTACAGGAATTAACCACTAAGAAGAATATATGCAGTGTATTATTTGTTGAAACTGTACTTTTGATTTGATTTGAAACTGTCTCATTGCTATATGTTTATCAATAAAACTTTGAAAAGAAAAAAAAAGATGTTATATGCAGGCAAAAAAATATCAAATATACCCTCTATTCAGTTGCATGTGGAATATTCATTAACATAGCCTGTGATAATTAGAAAAATGGAAAATCTAAGTCCCACAAAATAGAAATACTGCTGTATTTCTTATCACAATGTAAAACCCTTGAAGTTAATAAACATTTTTTAAAGGCCTTTGAGGGGTAGGGATTGTCTTAGTTACTTTCTCCTTGCTAGGACAAATATCCAAGACCCACAAGTTAAAGATAGAAAGGTTTACTTTATCTCATACTTTGTAGTTGTTTTATTCGATAGTCCAAGACACAGTGATATGGCAAAGGAAGCTGGCTAATATGTGGCAGGCAAGAAGCAGCAACCTTTCTTCTTTCCCTTTTTATTCCATCCAGGCTACAAGCTTATTGGTTGGTGCTATCCATATCCAGGGTAAATCTTCACTCTTCATAAAGTTCATCATCCATACCCAGAACTATGCTAATCCAAAAATGGATTGATCCAGTATCACACCCATGATCCCCTCATTTCCAAAAGCCCTACTATGAGTGCAGGAGACTTTGGGGTAATATCTAGATAGAAGCCAGTAGAGGGATGGGTGACACCCAATCTGGGAGGCCATTACCTGCAGACATTGCAGAAACCACAGGAGAATAAAGCCATTTCCATCTGCACCAACCTCCCTGAGACTTGGACCAGATTTGCATTTGCACCACCTCACCCTTTGAGGAAGCACAACTATACTATTTCTGCCCTCAAATTCCTCAAGGCAGAAAACTCCTCCCCTTTCGTTTAAAGCCTCTGTTTTACTCTGGCATCTTGCTGATTCCTTTCTCAGAACTTAACTCTCTCCTACCAGAGTGAATAAGCAACCATGGTTGCTTATAACAGCATATAACTCAACGATAGAGTGTTTGGTTTGCATGTTGGAGGGCTTGGGTGTGATCCCTAGCACTGCAAAAAGAAAAGGGAAGGAAAGAAAATAAGTCTTTGACTTAGAAATTTTAAAATCTCCATTAAGAAATAGAAAGAAATTATCAGGTATAGTGTGAATCCATTTTAATATATATCATCCTCCCCCAAAAAGCACCAGACTCATATATATTATAGAGGAATTTTACCATGGCAATAGGTAACCCATAAAGAAGTAATGATTCAATCATAACCTTTAAGCCAATGTTTCATAACTTTTAAAATTATTTATTTTATTCTATTGCTTTATTTAGGAAACAAGGTCTTGCTGTGTTGCCCAGGCTGGCCTTGCACTCCGAGGCTCAAATAATGCTCCTGCCTCAGCCTCCTGAGTACCTGAGATTATAGGCAGAGTAAATATTAACTGTACCCAGATAATATTTCTTATATTTTTAAGAAATTTTCATTGTCAGCTCCTTAAGTATGGAGGAGGACACTCAATAGTTTACCTTACAATGTATAATGTGTATGGGACTTTGAGTCTGACCAGGCCATATGATTGTTTGTTCTGGAGGAGATCTAGCAAAAAGTTGAGTGTAAAAGGAAATGAAAATAGGACCTTAGTCCCAGCCAATTGCTGCTAGGATAGCACAAGATGTTCTGCTGAGTTATGTCCAAAGAAATGATAACCATGATTTCTAAGAGGGCCAAAGTACAATGCTTGATATAGTTAAAGTATAATGTTCTCACTTATCTGCACATTTCCCCCTATTTCTGTTTTTTGTAGAGAGAAGACTCTAATAAATAGCCAGAAAACACTGCAATTGGGACTTCAGTCCCAGAGATTGTGTGCCCCTACCCATCCCATAACTTTGTCTCATTTGTTTTCTTTCTTTTAAAATTTTTATTATTTCATTATTGATACAGGGTCTCGCTACATAGTTAGGACTCAGAGTGATCCTCCTCTCATCCTCCCCAGGGCTGGGATTATGGACATCTGCCACCACACCTGGTTTCAGGGTGGCATGGCACAGCCAGGGTTCCAGGGCCAGCATAGCATGCAGTACTTGGGATCAAACTTGGGACCTTGAGCTTGCAAGGCAAGTGCTCATGATGCCAAGCTATCTCCCCAGTCCTCTCTCTCCTTTTTGGGACAGGGTCTCACTATGCAGCTCAGGCTAGTCTTGAGCCCACTTTGCAGCCCAGGTTGCTCTTGAACTCTCAACAATCCTCCTGCCCCAGCCTTCTGAGTGCCAGAATTGCAGGCATGCACCACCAGTGCAGTTGTTTTCTTTTCATCTACCACATCTCATTTTCAGGACCTGTCATCTCACAAAAACCAACTCCTAAGAAGCTTTTTAAAGACCACATATGACATTTTATTGCCACAGATACAGTACATGTCTGCTCATGTACTGTGGTCCTTGGAGAGCCACAAACCACTGTACTGTTTTTGACCCTCTCCCTGCCAAGAACCAAGGTTGGTCCTCTTTGCAAAAATATCTTTTCCCACCATCGAAAATACATGCTTTAGGGAAGAAACTAGAATTTTACGAAGGAAAGATTAAGTGAACAATATTTCAACAATGATCAATACCACATCATACTTTAAAAACCTCATAATGCAATGTAACAAGAACACAGCACCAACTATGAACTACTGGGATTTGGGCAGAACCTGATCTAAATATGATCAAGCATCTAGCTCTAACTATACAGTTACAGAAAAATGTGTGATCTGAGAACAAGCTTTTAACACTACAAAAAAGAAACTGGTCAAAAGCAGAATGTGGAATACTCTATAGGGCAAATAATCTAGCTTTTCTACAAATAAATGAAGCCAATTTAAGAAAGAAAAAAGAAAGAAAGCAAAAAGCAGGAAAGAAACTGTAATAGATTTAAAAGGCTTCAGAGATCTGGCAACCAAAAGTAATGTGTAAAATCTATATGGATCCTGATTTGAATACACCAATTATAAAATCTTCCTTTGAGGGGGATATAAATGAAGGACCATTTTGTATCTGTATATACAAAATAGGATAGATATACAGCTACTTTCTCTTAATTCAATGAGAAGTAAAATTTGTACCAATAGTGTTTGGGTAGGATATCATGTCTGCATCTTGTACTATGAATAACTATTACGAAGACAATAATATGCAATGTATTAATTATTGTAACTGTCCTACTATCCTGTTTTGAAACTGTCTCATTATTATTTGTTTCTCAATAAAATTAATTTTAAAAATAAAATAAAATCTTCCTTTGATATAGGGTAAATCTGAATATAGACTGGGTATAGGGTGTTATAGAAGTACTGTTAGTTTTTTGTGTTGGTACAAGAGCATGATGATTATTTCAAAATATGTCATTTTTGGCCATATATGTATAGAGAAGGAGGAAATAATTTAGAAATACTATAGGAAAAAGATCGATAGTGTTTTTAATCATAGATAGGAATTGGATACATTGAGGTTCCCATTTTCTCTGTTTGAAAGTTCCATAATAAAGTTAAAATTTCATCAAATTTCCCTCTGCAAGGTATAATTGTTTTTCATCAGTCTAAGTTTAAAGAAGACTGATATATAACTGGGTGAAAGGTGAGGTGTGCGTAGTCAAGGAATGGAACTAAACTTCTGGGGTAAATGGCAATCACCCAACAGTTGGTTCTTTAGAGAGATGTTGCAGGAGGCAGAAAACATCTTTTTTTTTTGGGGGGGGGGGAACCGGGGATTGAGCTCAGGCCCTTGCACTTACCAGGGAAGCACTTATTCTACTGAGCCATCTCCCCAGCCCCCAGAAAACAACTTTAAAAGGAAGAAATTCAAGAAGAGAAATAAATGGAAACTTACTTCATGCAAGACTTTCAGATGTGTAATACTATATTCTTCTCCTCTGTGTACCTTTCCTGGAAAAAGCAGAACAAAGGAAATAAAAAAAGACCTATATCAAAACATTCTCAGCCCATAAAACTATTTAGAACCACTCACACACCAGATTTCACAAGGGAGAAAGATGTCTTCCAAAAGGGGCTCTCAAGGTGGAAAGGGACACCTATTTAGTGATCTTCTTCCTTCCTGTGACACTTCCAAGCCTAAATCCTGTTCTCTGTAAAATGGCAACAGCTATAACTGTCCAAGTGTCAGCTGGCAGAATGGTATCCCTATCAAGTAAGAGGAGAGGGTGCAGGAGAGAGCATTATTACTAGCAACAGGTGGCAGGTGATGCAGGGCATTCAGGAAATGTAGTTTAAAATCACTAAGGAGATCGTATTCGTATCACAGTTCACCCACTGTATGTAGGTTTGGGTTGTGAGGTGTGCAGTGGTGCCATTCCAGAGGGTATCTTGCTCAAACTGTAGATCTCACTTGGCTACAGTCTGAGCAGTCCTATTGAATGTTCCTCAACAGAATCTCCAGCAGTTCTAAAAATTTCAAATACTCCTAGGCATCCTAAGTGGCCCGCCCCCAAAAACATTAAAATAAAAATAAAAAAATAAAAATCTCACATACAAGGGGTTAGATTTTGCCTTGATACTTTCAAGGAAATGTAGCCTGGACCTGGAAAAGCGGCAAAAGGCTGAGAGACAGGGTCTGGATTTCTCTCAGAGCTCTGAGCCCGACACAACCCATGGCAACCAGGCTGCTAGAGTATTGTACTTCATGGCTCTGTGTATGTGTGCTTGCGTGTGTGTGCACCTGCCTGACTGCCAGGTAAAGGAAGACTGTGACTGTTATGTGTCAGACTGTACTTGAGACTGTGAGAAGAGGTATTAATGGCCGACGTGGATTGTGAGTTAGAGGCTTTCAGGATGCAATGATAGTTTTGGGATGATATATGATTAATCAAGCAGTCACTAAGTATAAGAATGTGCTTTGTTTGTATGCTTATGACTTTAGAATAGATTCTTTTGGATCTTTATAAACTAAATGAATGGTACATTGAGAACTTATGACTATGTGAATGAAATATTGTGAGGATAGCCAAAATTGTGAAGGGCTATGGTGATATCTCCAAACATCAGTTTCCTATTGCAATGCTTTGGAATATTGCTATCTAAAGAACTTATTGCAAAACTAGATTCCTGTTTTATATTTGTACTGTCCAGTACAGTTGCCATTAGCCACATATGGCTATTTTTTTTTTTTTT
>NW_004524659.1:9748420-9798702 GCF_000260255.1 Octodon degus
CACACACACACACACACACACAAATAGAAATTAAATTAAAAACCTTGGGATGTAGCTCAGTACAAAGGCCCTACATTCAGCTCCCAACATTGGAAAAAAAAATTTGAAGGCAGTCAAAATGTAATTGACCTGGTAAATATTTGAAAACAATGAATTTTATAGTGAATGAAGAGATCAAATACAAACTCACTCTTAAGTCTTTTTTAAATTGAATAGCTTATATGAAATTGATAAATATTGCATATATGCCTCAATGATTATTTTCGTAGGCAGCCACTACACACAGGTCAAAATAAAGATGCCAGAATGCTTCCTTGTGCCCCATCTTAAACTGACTTCACCAAAACATGACCATTATTTAATTTCTAGCCTCATAAATTATTAATCTTGGATGATTTTTTGAATTAATCTGGAAGTAATCAATATTTTTGTTTTGTTCTATTGGTTTTTTGAGACAGGGTCTCGCTATATAATTTAGGCTGGCTGAGAACTACGTAGCTCTGGCTAACAACTCGTGGTACTGCCAGCTCAGCTCACTGGGTGTTGATATTACAGGTGTACACCAGCACTCCTGCCTGTGAATGTAATGTGAGGGAATGTGGCCTCACTGCAAGTATTCAATAACTCAATTTAAGTACTCCAACATGCTGAGAGCATCTTCATCTATAACAGTGTGGGCCTAATCTAATAACTTCCACACATAGGCATGGTAATTGCTTTCTTTTATTCATTCTTGGAATACATTAAGTGCTTACAATGGGACAAGTATTATGATAGTACTAAGAGGTGAACAAATAGTATGAACAGTCAATCTTAATGTCCTGTTTACATTAAGATCCCAATGTGTAAAGCGTTAGCAACTTCCACAATTTTTTTTCCAGGCAAGGTCTCTCTATGTAGCCCAGGCTGGCATTGAACTCATGGCAATCCTCCTGCCTCAGCCTCCCAAGTGCTTGGATTACAGGAGTGTGCCACAATGCCTGGCTCCCATAGTTTAATATATAGGCATTTTAAAAAGTAATTCACTTCTAACTGGTTATAGTTATGGTTAAATTGTTTACCTTTAGAAAAACACTAAGGAAATTTTCAAATACATAAAAATTCATAAAAGAATCACAAAACAAAGAAAAACTATGTATTCAAGACTCAGTTTGCTATCATTCTGCCAAACTTATTCACCTTCACATTCCTTTCACAAGAGCATTTTAAAGGACACTCCAGATGTCACATATCTTCTGTGTATGAATGCCAGAATTTATCTCTAACAAAGAGATTTTTCATATAACTACAGTGCTATTATCCATACCTAACAAAGTTTCTTAATATTACATAATGTTATCAATGTTCCCACTCCAATTGTTGTAAAAATGTCTTATTTTCAATGTTCCTTCAACTCATAATCTAATTAAGAACCACTCTTTCATGGCATTTGATTTGTAAGTCTCTTAATAGTTTCACCTTCCTTTTTACAATGTCATTTCATACTTTGAGAAATAATTTCATTCATCTTGTAGAATTACTTATATTTTAGGTTTGTCGTGTCATGTTATTTTGATTTCCATTTTTTAATTTTCTCTAAATGGGAGTTAGGTATTCAGGCTTAAATTCAGGTTCAATATCCTTAGCTATCTTCCCACTTCCTGAGGTTCAATATCCTGGCAAGATATGTATATTGTACTTTATTATATTATGAAGTTCATAATATTTTATGGCCCTAGTTTCATGAGATTGAGAGTGATTTGTGGGTTCAGTTGTCATTAGTCTGATCTACTTGCTAAAAGTTCAAGCTAATCTTTCACTCATAACCTTAATTTCTATGGATAATTGTTCCTGGATATATTATTATAAATTTTTTTCTAGTAGAGTTTTCTAATTGTATATTTTTCTGCATTCATTTGCTGGAATTCTCTATAAAAATCTTCACCTTCACATTATCAACTTCTGGTTGCCAGTAAATAGTTTATATAACAAACATAGGCAAAATGATCTTCCTTTTAAGTCACATTATGAATTCGCTGATGGTAAGTAAGGTGTGAATGCTGTCTAAATGCCTTCTTACACTCTTTACATTTGTAAGGCTTCTCACCAGAATGAATCCTCTGGTGTTGAATAAGTGATGAATGAAGTCTAAAGGCTTTTCCACATTCCTTACAATCATAGGGCTTCTCACCAGTATGAATGCTCTGGTGCTGAGTAAGTTGGGAGAGCAGTCTAAATGTCTTCTCACATTCTTTACATTTGTAGGGTTTCTCACCAAAATGAATGCTCTGATGTTGAGTAAGTTGTGAGAACAGCCTAAAGGCCTTTCCACATTCCTTACAGTCATAAGGTTTCTCTCCAATATGAATACCTTGATGGGAAATAAGTTCTGAGTAACGACGAAAAAATTTCTGACATTCCTTACACTCATATGGCTTCTCACCAGTGTGGATTCGCTGGTGGAGAGTTAGATGATACCCACGACTAAAGGTCTTCCCACATTCTTTACAATCATAGGGCTTCTCACCAGTATGGATTCTCTGATGGAGAGTAAGTTGCTGCCGTACTCTAAAGGCCTTTCCGCACTCCTTACAGTCATAGGGCTTCTCACCAGTATGAAGTTTGTGATGGACTCGAAGGCCTGTGCTGCACAAGAAAGCCTGACCACATTCCTTACACTCATAGCACTTTTCACCAATGTTAAGCCTCTGATGTCGAGTTAGGTGTGCATACTGTCTAAAGGTCTTGCCACACTCCTTACAGTCATAAGGTTTCTCACCAGTGTGAATCCTTTGGTGGAGATTAAGTTGCCCTCGCACTCGAAAGGCCTTCCCACATTCTTTGCATACATATGGCTTCTCACCAACATGAATTCTTTGATGTATGCGAAGATCTGAGCTGCATGTAAAAATCTTTCCACATTTTTTACACTCATAAAGTTTGTCAGATGTATGAATTCTTTGATGTCGACTAAGATGGGCACACTGTCGAAAGGTTTTTCCACATTCTTTACACTCATAAGGTTTCTCACCAGTATGGATTCGCTGATGGAAAGTAAGTTGTTGGCGCACTCTAAAAGCTTTCCCACAATCCATGCATTCATAGGGTTTTTCTCTATTCTGACTTTTCTGATATAAAGCAAGGGATGAGAGTTTTCTGTAAGTGAATATTTTTTCAGGGGTACTTTCTGTCACTTGCCTGAAGTATACCTTGTGGGGATGCTCTTGTCCCTCAAATATTTTATAATCACAATCTTTTCTGAAAAAAGAGTCTTTGAGCCCACAACTTTTGACTCTTTCCATTATTTCCCACTGAGATAAATTAATTTCATAAAAATCCTTTTCTTCAAATAGCTTTTTAGTGTCATACTTGGATTCCAAACCTGAAAGAAAACAAGATAAACATATAATTCTCCTATTCTAGACAAAATAAACAAAACCTTTATAATAAAAAACAAAAATAACAGAAAATAAAGTCCCGCTGACATAAATGGGCTAAAAATCTCAAACTAAATTATGTAACCTGGAAAAAAGCTAAAGGAAATGAAAGAAATAATAAGTGAAGATCAGATTGCTTTGATGAATATCATGGTTTGAGAATCCCTACTTAATTTTTTTTTCTTTTTTTTTATGTATTTGGTACAGGGTCTCACTATAGAGATCAGACTCGTAATGATCTTCCTGTTTTCAGCTTCCCCAGTGCTGGGATTACAGGCATGTGCCACCACGCCTGGACTTGGTCACCAGCTCAGCACACTCAGTGTAGCATGTGGTACCAGAGATCAAACCCTGATCCCTGCAATTGTCTGAGCAGGCACTTAGTCCACTAAACTATCTCACCAGTCCTCCTGCTTAAATTTTCTAATGATTTGTCTAATGGATCAAAATAAGTAGAAACCTTTTACCATTAATAACATGGCCTCTGTTTACCATAGGTATAATTTAAGCCATTGTCCCCTTTATTCCCTACTTTCTTATCACACTCACCTCTTTTCATTTCTTAGAATATGTCACAATCTTCATTTCTTAGAATTTTGCATTAGTGATATTATCTCCCAGGAATCTGGACATTTCATCAGTCAAATACCATCTTTAAAAAACCCTGCTGACTTCATCTAATTCATATTCATTAGTTTCTATCCCAGTCACTTGTCCTTTGCTTAGCAGTTTTCTCTTCTGCTATTACTAACAAATTTCCCCATTTATTATTATCTTTACTTTCTTGTCTTAAACTGCCACAAAGGAACAAATTTACTTACCAGAAAAAAAAATAAGTAGTATATAGTAACCAATATTCATTAAATTTTCATAATTAGTTAACAATTATTGAATAGAAGGGCCAGCCAGATAGCTCAGTGGATTAAAGCACCTGCTTAGGCAGATGCAGGGGCTAGGGGTTCAGTACCTGCCCTGCCATGTCAACCTTGCCCCCGGGGTGTGCTGAGATGGCAACTGAGATGGGACATGGTGGCATGCACCTGTAATCCCAGTGCTTGGGAGGGAGACGGGACATGGTGGCATGCACCTGTAATCCCAGTGCTTGGGAGGCAGAAAAACAGGAGGATCACTACAAGTCCAATCTGTGTAGTGAGACCCTGTACTAAATACTTAAAAAACAAAATTGAATATGATACCCTCATTCCAGTCTTAAACCTTATCACACTGATTACTCTTTTTTTTTTCAAGCATTCTCTCGAAAGATGGGAAGTAGCATGTGTATGTCATCTCAATGAAATATGTACATGGAAAATGGAGATTTCTTTGCACTTGACCATTCTTCCAGATGCTTCTCTATGTACCTGTGCAGATAATTCTATTGAAGCTCAACTTGTACTTTGTGTAACCACCATTAAACTTTGTTCTCTCTTCATATCCAGGTCATGTGATGCTTTACCAATTTATCTTGGCTTGAGATTAACTATACACACCTCTGCCACAAATATTTACCCTGTTTGTTCCTTCATCCCCTTCTCATTTCTTCCCTAAAGTCCTCATAGCCAACAATATCTTAAAGGTATTTAAGAGTATTTTCTAACAACAGGTTTATACCATAGTAAAAGACTAGTAAAATTCTAAGGAAAGTCATGGTTTTTCAAATGTATACTTTCTTAAAATTTTGCAACAGTTCAATACTTTTCAAAAAAAAAAAAGATATTTTTAAAAGTCTATAATGTAACATTATTTGTAAATGCCCAAACTAGAAATAATGTGAGCAAAGACAGGTAAATGAATGGTACAGAAAATACTGCTATGAAATCTAAGGGTATTTATCTCTAGGTCTGCCTCCTCACTCAAGCAAGTTTTTTTGTTTGTTTGTTTGGTTTTGTTTTGTGCAGAACCAGGGATTGAACTCAGGCTCGCTTATTCTACTGAGCCATCTCCCTGGCACAAGCAAGTAATTTAAAAAATTTAGCAATTTTGTAAAATTTTTGGGAGAGAGTTCCGTTAAACCTTAATAGGAAGGTAGGATATAAGTGATATCATTTGCTAAACAACAGCAGTAAATAAGTAAGCAGCTATAAAAAGTATAACCATTAAGAATTAAGATGATGGAAGAGCAAAGCAACTCCACCAAAAAAAAAGAAAAAGAAAATTAAGATAGTAACTGCAGGATTTACTTGCAAGCTAAAAATTAATCATCTAAATAAATGGATAGTCAAAATCATAATTAAAACACCAAAATATGTGTAAAAAAAATCAAGAAATATGTTAACAGCATAAAAGCCCATACAAATTGAGATAAGAAACATCAAACATTAGGAAATTAATGAAATAAACAAAGTGAGTAGATAGGGTCGAAAATAAATAGAAGCATAAATCACTGTAGGAAAAAAAAATCTATATTTACTGATAAATCAGAATTACAAAATGTATTCACCTATTCAATCTGAAGGTTTTCACTTTAAAACATATCCCAGTGTTACCACAAGAAAGCTGAGACTAAATAGATGCTCATAGTGATGGCAGACCTTTCAGGGGCTGGGTGCCCAACTGTAGCCCCAAGGCTCCTTATTTATCACAAAATGCAACACTACAATTAAACCTGAACACTAAGGTTTTAGTCTAGAAAAAAACAATTTGTACATCAACATTTTTTGTCTTAAAAACACAGTAACACATGTGTCGTAGGTTTCCCACCACTGCTGTATAGCATATACAGCTGAATTGAGACAATCAATCAAATGTGACTCCAAATTTGATGGTGCCAGTTCACATTCCTGTGAGCACTACAATTATTTACACTTAATGACAACCTTTTCTATGACAAATATGTTGAATGTTTTGGAAGTACTGTTATAAAAGCACATTGCGGGCTGGGGTTCAGTGGTATAAGCACCCATCTAGCAAGCACAAGGTCCTGAGTTCGATCCCTGGTACCAAAAAAAAAGGCACACTGAATTGTTATCAAGATGGGTATGGCTGAAAAATAGTAAAAGACAGAAAACAGACATTCAAGAAGGATTCCTCATTTACATAGCTTCATGAATATCTTCTTTTTTTCTTTTTTTTCAGTACCGGGGGTTGAACTCAGAACCCTGTGCTTGTCAGGCAAATGAATATCTTTATTTCTTGCTCTAAGTCAAAAAAGCTTAAATTAGAAAGGATAACATATACATTATATATGTTTTAATAAAGATAAAATGGCCTGTATTTACACTAAAACAAAAAGTCCTGACAAACAAAAATTAACTCATGGTAGTAAACTTTACTTTTCTACCTACTATAGCACATATATAATCTAAATAGTTTAGATTCTAACGAATCAAAGAGTTTTATTCTAGTTATATTGCTAATGTAAAAGACATATTAACTAACCCACCTTAGGTCAGCATAAAAGAAGTTGTTTCTACTTATTTCTACTTTTTAAGTTTTTTTTAAAAAGAACAAACTATCTGGTCATAAAATGGTCTTACTGAGGTATAGTACTTCCTAAAGGAGAAAGTCATTCACTATACTTTTTTCTGATATATGATGATATGAAGCACTCTCCTGGGGCAGGGGACCACAGTTCAAGTCAACTTAGTAAGACTCTGTGTGAAACAAAAGGTGGGGTAGAGAAACAGTTCAGCGTGAAGGCCCTAGATTCTACACCCAGTATCTAAAAAAAAAAAAAAAAGATAATGGATAAACAATTCAGTATGTGACACTGGCAATTCTAATGACATTAAAACCAGGGATCATGTGTTAGTGTATCAAGAGACTTGAAGCTGGGCGCAGTGGAAAGTTTAAGCTCAGCCTGGGTAACTTAGTGGTTAGCGAAAACTATTCTCAAATTTAAAAAGGGTTGGGGGTATTTGGGTTAAATCTCCAGTAGGAGAATCCAAGAGACAGAAAGGCAGACAGACAGACACAAAGAGACAGACAGAGATAAAGACAAAAGAGACACAGAGAGAAAGACAGAGAAAAAGAGACAAAGACAGAGAAACAGAGTGTAACAGAAAATGCCCCCCTGGCCAATACACTTAAGTTTCTTTGTTGCCCAGTTAATAGCTCCTGTTGTAGTTCCAGTTGCTTCTGTTTCTTAGAAACAGCTGGTCACTGTGATGCACATTGTAAGAACCAATCGAAAACAGCCAAGTACTGCCTTTGTACTCCCTTGCAGACCTCATAAAAACCTCCTTCCTTGAGTCTTCTAGGTCTAACCTTCTGAATAACATTTGAGTCCTAGTCAGTGCCAATCTGAATAAATCTGCCTCCAAATCATTAAACACATGTGTTTTGTGTAAATAAATGTTTATAATTTTATATGGAACACAGAATAAGCCTTAGAGCTTCCAATTATATACTTTTTACTTTTATAGATTTTAAAACTATGATCCTTTATATATCTATTTTTGGGGGAACTATAAGTTTTATGGCAAACAATTAGTATTGTTAACTTTTTATGGTCATCAAAAGTACACAAAAGCCTTATTAATGCCTTTACTCTTCCACTTCCATTAACTCTGGTATACACCAAAAACAAGTCTTTACTTTTCTTGTTTTATTATTATAAAAATAATAAAAGTATTTTGCTAGTACAAAAAAAAATGGTGGTTCCAGTCGATGTTCCCTTTTCTGTAATCAACTGTTGTACAACTAACTGTCTGCAGAACAGACTTATGCATCTACTATAAACTGAAAGAAACGCTACAAAGGAAACTAAGCTGCTAAAGGCTCTTTAACCAGTCAGCTATAAATGTATAAGGTAAACATCTCAGAGAGGCTTCTGATGTTCATTAGCAAAAGAAAATACAATGAAATATAATCAATTACAAAATCTCAGCTAACACTCTCATGTTTTCAGCTGAAAATACAGTCGATGGACAAAGAATCCCATCTATGGCAGCTCATTAGAACTCAGGCCTCTCTCTCTTGGACCTGCTAAATTGCAATGCACACGTTGGGCTGCCCGGTAGCTCTGTAGTAGACCACTTGCCTTAGAGAGGCTCTGGGTTCCATACCTAACACCACAAAGCAACACAATACAAGAAGCTAGAATATGCATTTTAACACAAGCCCCACATGGTTTGTGCGCACAGTAGAATTTTACTGAAAAACACTAGTTTTCAATCTATTTGGGGGAACACTGGCACTTGTGCAGGATGCAAATAAACAAATCTTATAGATAAGTTTCCCCATATTTAGTAAACCATTTACTTGTTTATTTTCTTTTGTTTTGTAGTGCTGGAGATCGAATATAGAGCCTTGCCTGGGCAAGACAAATGCTCCACCACTGAGCCACACCAACAGCCCATTGGTTTAATTGCTTACTGTATGAGTCCCCTACTACAATGTCAACTGAATGTAAAGAAGACTATGAAGAAAAGTATACATAAAAGTTGAAATACAAAAGGTGAGTTAGAAAATAATGAGGTTCAAAGCACAGGTAAAATTATTATCACTAGTAAAAAAAAGTTTTCCCCTATTGAACAAGTGAACTATGAGAAAGAAGAAATAAAGTGATGCATTGCAACAGATGAAATATCTTTGGTGACTCAGACTATCTCAGGACTCATCTTCACAATCAACATCTAAGGGCTGTGTTTTCTGTTATCCAGGAGGTGTGTATCATACACACCATATCCAGTGGTTTACCTCTGCCTGACTAGCACTTGCTTACCTAGACTCCATCTTTTCTCATCTCGCATAAGCATCCAGGGCTCTTTTCCTTGTTCCAACAGAGTAATCACATCTGGTTTAGTAACGGAACATCCTGCTTGAAAGAAAAGTACATAGTAAAGAAAACATTTATTTGATTAAGTCTTCCAAATAAACAAAGGTAGCAGGATTGAAAAATATTCAAATTAAAATAATTTGAGGATCATAAGGAAAACCAAGAACCAAGAAGTAGGTCTTATTTAATTTAAACTCACTATAAGCTCTGTCTTTTGAAAAAAAAAGTTACAGTTTACAGTATGAGATTCAAATCCAGCCTCTGATACTTGAGTCACCAGGGTAAATAAGTTCATCATTCTGTGCCTGTATTCTCTGTTTCTTGCCAAGATATTTGCCTAGTCTTAAATGCAAATTTCACCTATACTATACTTTCAATCACAAAGCAGTTAAAAGGTAATATGTTTGTTTTAGGAAACTGAATAGGTCCACTTGAATTTTAATTAACCCAGTATCATATACATTGCATATGCTTCTAAGAGGTAAGCATAAGCAGACTCTCTCTTCCTAGTCTTATTGCGGGTATGTCCACAAATAACATGGACTATTTCTCACAGTCTCATTCCAGAGTGTTTTGTAGTGGTTTTGCTGTGTCTAAGAATTTATGCTCAAGGGTCATTGCAAAGGTAATAAGAAACAAAGCAAGATGTAAAGTGTGCTGAATTATAGTGAGAAATAAAAATACTTAATAGAAATGTCTATTCCCAAACCCCCCAAAAATATTCATTTTTTTTTTTTCGGAACTGGGGATTGAATTCAGGTCCTTGCGCTTGCCAGGGAAGCACTTATTCTACTGAGCCAGGTCCCTGGCCCCTCAAACAGTTTTTAGGGAGTCCTGAAATTCAGTCTTATAAATTTCTAAATTGGGCCAGGGATATCTCAGTGGCATAGTGCCTGCCTGGCAAACCCAAGGTCCTGAGTTTGATTACCAATACCAAAATAAATAAATAATAAATTTCTAAATTATTTGATACAAATAAGCTTACCCAGTGACACCAAGTTGCTATAGTTCTCTAATATCACATCTCTGTACAAATTCCTCTGATAGGTGTTCAGGCATTCCCACTCTTCCTGAGAAAAGTCTACAGTCACATCTCTGAACATCACCACATCCTGACATGACAAACAAATATATTATTCATAAAGTGAAAGAAATAGTTTCATGATGGATAAAAGACTTGATGATCTATGCTTATTTTTTGTAGCAAATGAACTGGTTGGAGCTCAAAACCTGCAAAGTGGGTAGTTGGGAATAAGAAAGTGAATGTGACCAACAGAATATAAGTTCTTTTTTTGAAAAATTTATTTATGTGTGTGTGTGTGGCCAGCTCAGCCCACCAGGAGGCGGGGCTGGCTGGCATGTGGTGCTGGGGGATTGAACCACGGTCCCTGTGTTTTGCTAAGCTTGTTCTAAGTAGGTGCTTTAGACCACTGAGCCATCTCACCAGCCCCAGAATATAAGTTCTTGACAATCTCTATTGCATGCCTGAAATTCCAACATTTTTGGAAGAAGATGGCAGGCCTGAGTCTAGCCTGGCCAGTTTAGTGAATTCGTGAGACCAAGTCTCAAAAAGCATCTGGGAAACACAGCTCAGCAAAAAAGCCCTGGGTTCAATCTCTGGTACTTAATCCCTGTTAACATACACCAGAGACCTGTAAATGTTTTCTATATGGGGACAGTACTAACTTGCATGGCACATATGGTCTCTACTTCATATCTTTCTCTTTAAAGAAGTTTCTCAAAATGTCACTTGCCTGCACATAAGCAGGATTTGGCTTATGGGCCAAATGGGTAGTTTTTGTAGTTTACCCAAAAGTGCTATAGCCAAGGCTTCCTTTGTACTATGTGATACCTAATTTTATTTATTTTCAGACATGTTCAGGTGATTACTACAAATTCCCTGTTAACCAAAGTAAGTTCCCAAGACTATTGCTTGTAAAGGACCTAAAACTGTATCAATAAATACTTTATCTTCTATACTTCTTTTTTCTTTTTCTTTCTTTCTTTTTTTTTTTTTTTAGACAGTCTTACCATGTAGTTCAGACCAGGCTTGAACGTACAATGTAGCCCAGGCTGGCCTCAAACTCATGATGATCCTCCTACTTGAGCTTCTGCAGTGCTGGGATTACAGGCATGTACTACCATGCCTGACTATCTTCTTTAAGAATTAGAAAAAAATTGATGGAATTTCTCCCTTGAATGAACTATAAAATCTCTATTTTTGAAAAAGTAAAGTTTATATAAAGCTAAAGAATTTCTTTTGGAACTTAGTTATCATTACATTGCATCATTAACATTTTTCCTTACCATAACAAAACATTTATTGAATATTTTAAGTATACCATAGAGTAATCCTCTTTTTGGACATGTTAGAATAAATAGTAACCATATTTAGATATTATACTTTTAAATATATTAAATTACATTTCAAATTTACAAGAAATTCTAAAACTACAATGTCAAACATGTTAGCTGAGAAATGTGGTCACGAGCATGCAAATTGTGACCTGTACAAATCAGATGTAGGGGCTGGTGAGATAGCTCAGCAGACTAAAGCACCTCCTTAGGCAAGCTTAGGCAAGCCCAGGGAGTGGGTTCCATCCCCAGCACCACTTGCTGGGACAGCCCCACCCTGGGGCAGGCCAAGCTGGCCAGAGTCCAAACACAGTGGCGCACACCTATAATCCCAGCATTGGGGAGGCTGAAAGCAGGAGGATCACCATAAGTCCAAGCTATGTAGTGAGATCCTGAAGAACCAAATATATAAAAAGAATAAAAACAGATGTACTATAATATATAAGTGATAGGGTTTATGTATACCAGATAGTGAAGAGTTTAAGAAGAAAAGAATGTAAAATATCTCAGTAAGTTTTATATTGATTACACTTTTGAAATGTTAATATTTTGGCTGTTTTGAGTTAAATAAAACATATAATTAACTGCACTGTTTCTTTTTATGACTACTAAGATAGATTATATATATACCTTGTACACTACTCTATACTTTAAAACTGTTGAGTACTAGAAAATTTTTAATTACGTATGTAGCTCAAATTACAACTCTTTTTGGCTGTGCTGTTCATGGTGTTCTCAAAACCTAAAAGTGTCAGATTAAATATTGCCCTCTAGGCAATTTTTGCTCCACACAAACAACAGACAGGAGATACTCAGACAGTCTGCTGGGCATGGTGGTATATGCCAGTAATCCCAGCACTCCAGGGTCTGAGGCAGGAGGATCACCATGAGTTTGAGGTGAGCCTGGGTGACACAGTGAGTTCAAAGTCAGCCTGAACTATAAAGCCACCCTGTCTCCAAAAAAACAAAAAACAAAAAACCAAGAAACATAAAACTTGGTCGGCATGCACACAGTCTCAAAAGGAAGAAGAATACACAAGAAGCATCTGGGATGCCAGGCTCAATCGGTCCCTGGAACGGAAGAGACTGGGAAGCCACTACTGGGTGGGGCTCTGCTAGGAAGTTTCAGAATAATAAATGACAATGTTCACATAACCAAAAAAAAAGGGGGGGGGCAACAGAATTTATTTTTTTGGGACAAAGTTTCAATCTGTATTCCAAGGGCTGGTGAGATGGCTCAGTGGTCTAAAGCACCTACTTAGAACAAGCTTAGCAAAGCACAGGCACCACGGTTCAATCCCCCAGCACCACATGCCAGCCAGCCCCACCCCCTGGTGGGCTGAGCTGGCCACACACACACACATAAAAAAAAAAAATCTGTATTCCAACCTGACCTGGACCCGGTATGCAGCAAAGATTGGCCTTGAAATCACACTCCTCCTATGCTGTTTTCTCAGTCATGGGACTACAAGCATGTGCCACCAAGTCCAATATGAAGATAAAATTTTTAAATAGACAAAAATGAACTTACATGAGCCATGATGTTAGAGTTGGCGAGTATTCCTCAAAGTTCATGTACTGGAGTAGCACAGTCCACAGAGGCCAGAACTGGGGGAAGAATGTGAAGCCATCAGAACAGGATTGCCTCAGAACCTCCAAATGTTAAAAGCTGTTATATAGCACTTCTCCATTCCTCCATGCAATCATGGCTCCCAACACAGAGACAAGTTATGAAAGGTTAAGATTAGACAAATATCTGTCCTCCCCAAAACCATAGAGAAATCAGCGGCACAAGGACTAGGCATACAGCAGAGAATCTCCAGCATAAAAGCACAAGTTCAGGCACTTCACCAGAAGAGCTTCCAGTTAGTCTCTGTCTGCTACACATGGAGATCCTGCTAGCCTCAGAAGGCTCTGTGCAAACCTGTCCTGAGCAGATCCATCTTCTACTCCCATCTTTCCAGCTTAGAAGAGACTACATACTCTAAATCACAACTTACTTCATGGAAGGACAGCTGGCTTTCCCAAACGTGAAGGTAGAAAACAGCACATCCAAGAATTTCCCAAACTTTTTGTAAATTGGATCACTTGGCAATCTTTATATACACTGATACCTAGCCCCTGCATCAAGCATTCTGATTTAGTTAGTACAGGGTATGACCCAGAAATGATGATTTTAAAGACAAAGAAGGAAAAAATGGAAACAAAGCTTTTATAAATAAAGAGAAGAAAGGGGATCAAAGGGAGGATAGTGGAATGGAAGGGAAAAAAGCATGAAGTTGTGTCATGTACGGGTCCAGATTCCCTATGATGAATGTGATCATTATGTAAGTGTAAAACATACCAAGAAACATAATCTTAATAAATGAAAAAATTAAAATCTGGAGATTATAATAGGCAGCACAGTTTGGTAATGAAACTTCAGTGAGCATCAGAATTACCTAAGGGCTAGTTAAGTAGACTGCTAGGCCCTACTCTTGCAGACAGGTGTTCAGGAAGTTGGGGGCTATATCTGAGGATCTGTATTTCTCAAAAGTTCCCAGGTGATGCTGCTACTACTTATATCCATAGTTTGAGAAAAATCTGTATGGACCTTCTCTAGCAGCCTTTATCATGACAAAGCTTCAGTTGTACAATGGGTCCCATGTGGATCCCAGCTTAGCTACCATTCCCAGAATACTCTGAGCTCACTGCTTATAATTTTGCCATTCAGGACCATCAGTACTGTCTGCGTGATCACAATTACTACCTAATCTTTCTCAGTATCTAGACTGCAAAGAAGTGAACTTGTGAAACTTGAGCATGAGTAATTCTCTAGGAAGAAATAACTCATTGACTCATTAGTTAGAACCCACTAAGGAGATGCATATTAAATGAATTGGATTAACAGATTTGAAAAACTAATTATACTTCATTCAGCATTTACTATATTTTGGGGAAAACAGATACTAGGCTGGAATGATGTAAGGAGAATGAAATGATGTGTGGATATAAACTATAATGAAACCAAAAAAGCTAGCTATCCTTCAACTAGGTTAAATAACATTTAGGGTAGCAGTCAAAATTAATACACAAATTAAAATTTTCTTGAATAATTTTATCCATAATAAATACTTAACAAAATGTCATATGCTTTTTCTCATGACGAAGTATATTTTTATTATCACATACATTCCATGAATATGGTATGACTTAACCATATTTACATAGATGGATATTAATTTTATAAAAGAATATTTCCAAAGTCATTTTCAGTTACTCCAGACTTTGATTCTAGACCAGTGAGACTCAATCTTGTTGGACATACATACTCTGATAAGATAAAATTATGGATTTCCTCCCAGTAACTAACATTTATTAATATATGCAAAACTTTTTAATATAATCTTGAGATTTTTGTTGCTCTGAAAGCCCATAAACAGAGTCCAAAGACTTCACATTATGCATCCCTGTCCTGCTTCACTTGAGCTTTTGGCCCATTTTTCTCCTTAAGAGAATCCATCATAGTTAACTTTACCTTTTCATTGCCCTTGAGAATTCGGAAAACTGATAGAGATGACTAAGCATTATCATGTAATAGCAGTAGCTCCTTTAAATAATTACTTATTAGTATTAATACTGTATGCCAAGTATTCTCATAAGCACTTTACAGGTATTAACTCACGAAATCTTCAGAATCATGTCCTGAAGTACATTCACTTCTGTAATAATGGTATATATACTATTACACTAGGGAAATTGAAGCTCAGAAAATACCTCAAAATCAGGTTTCAGTGCAAATCCTCTTAATCTAGGTCTAACATTCCTAACCACAGTACACCTCTCTCAGTCCATGCAAAGGTACACCCAAAATAAATTCATGCTGGCAAACTGCAAGCAGTATCTGGCTGACACCAAAACTTTCACTCATGTATGCCCTGGGGACATTCTTATTCTAGAGTCACTAAGACACCTAACCAAGCCCTACACTAGTTTGTTCTTTGTTTTTGGGCTTTTTGTTTTGTTTTGGTTTGGTTTTTTCGTACCAGCGATCAAACTCAGGACCTTGTGCTTGCTGGGCAAGCGCTTATGCCACTGAGCTATCTCCCTGGCCCCTAAGCCCTACACTAGTCCTAACAAATCACAGCCAAAAACAAATCATGAACATCAACCTTCAGCAGGAGTTTTTTGTCTATCATCAAAATCCTTAGAACAAAATATATAGCGTATGCATAATTAACTACAGAACTGCACGAATAGGACATTAAAAAGAGGACTCTCCTAATTAGTTAGGTCCCTTGCCATTAAATAGGTAGAGAAATCCTCAGGCCTGACCCAGTGAATAGATCATTCTTAAGAGTTTTCAAGGGAAGGAAATCAAATAGTCCCATGAGGAAATCAAATGCATTTCACAGAAACAGAGTAGCAGCACTACCTCAAGCAACCTGTCTCTCACAGGAGCAGGGCTGCACTTTAACAAGGGCCCTTTGCTTGGAGACGAGCAAGACTAGAGAGGGACAGGGGTTCATTCATGCTTTCCTGGCCCTGGCTACCCCCATCTTCATGCACGCAAGCAAATGAGAAGTGAGATCTGCAGCCACCCGCTCTAGTTACCCCACCACACCGGGGGCCGCCTGTGTCTAGCTGGAACTGTCCAGCGGGTGCTCCCAGACCCCAGAGACCTTTCCGAACCTATATCCCGGCTTTCTGCAGGGGTCCTCCATTGTGAGGTTTCTCGGAGCCCCCTCGCGGGCGGGCTTTCTTTGCAACCAGGCCTAGGTGGCAGACGAGAGACCGACGTGCGCGGAGCCTGAGGGTCTCTCACCGCACAGTGGGCCGCACCCACTGACGGGACCAGCACCGTTACTGCCACACAAGCTACCACCCAACCCTGGGAGTCCCGCAGCCCCTGGCCTGTCAGGGATTCATTTGCTTAGAAAAAACAATCACACCCGAGCCTGGCTCACCGGGCTCAGTCCTCACTCAACTTCCAGGACGCCCAGCGATGGATTCTACGGTGCCAGGATTCCACAGAACAGCCGGCTTGGTCGCGATTGCGCAGGCGCAGCCGCGGAGAGGGGCGGGGCCGAGTCCGGGGCTGCCGGGCGCTGGGCGGGGGAGTGGAGCCAGGGCGGGCGGGGGAGGGGCGGAGCAGGGGCGGGGGTGGGGCGGTCTAGGTGGGCTCACTGTCCAGCGCTTCACACCTACTGAGGGAATCCCTTGAGTGATCGATACTCTTGAGGATAACGGGTTTGCATCTTTGTGGGACAACCAGTTCCAAACCAAAAAACTTTACATTCTGGGTTTTCTTACTAGGTTCGTGACTCCGCTCCAGTCCCCAAGAGCCGCCCCTCGAAAGCGCCGCTAGGTTCTGTCCATAGTACGCAGGCGCGCGAGGGGCCCGGAGACCCCCGGCTCCAGTGGGGAGGGTGAGACTTATGGACTCGCCTGGAGTGAGGAGAATCTGGTGTTAGAACTTCGGCTTGGGCTAGAATGACCAGATCTTTAGGTCTGGAGTGATGACCCTGGAGCTGGTAACCGCATCATTGCTAACTTTGTTCTCTTGTGTATGGTGCTATTGTTTAGGCTTGGCCTCTACAATGATCAGTTTAACAATAACCCACAACCGTCGGACCAACTAGCCACTACAATTATCATATTCCCCTTTGTAGTTAGTTTTGTGGGAAGATACTTTGACACTATATAAATGTCCTGTTCCTCATTAAACTCTTACCTACTAGTTTTAGCATCTACTGATTAATCTTACCTGAACTACTTATGACTGTGATGGTGTGACATGGTGATTTTCTAGTTATTTCCTGTTATATTTATTAGTTGATATTCTACTGTAAGGAAGCACTTTCTCACCCATGAATTCCATTTAATTTCTTATTAACAGCATGGATTCTAATTCATCAAATTATCCATTTTGATACTTGGCTTATCCAAGGTTTGGACCGTGGGATACTGTGTTCTAATGGGTTCCTAACATATTTTACTATTTTCTTATGTTGCAGCATAAAAACATTTTGCAGGCACATCCTGTACTATCAGTGTCCTAGCCACAGTGTGAGAAACATGGCAATGACTTAAGTAAGGCTGCAGAAATAGGGAGAAGATGTTTTCTCACATATGCAAGTCAGATGAAGGATTTTACAGTTACATAATAGTAAATTCTCATTTCAAAAATCAGCACATTTTATTAACATATACAGAATATACTAAATATGCAGGGTGGAGTTTGGAAGAGGATTTAAGAGTCTTGGAAAGAGCTGAGCATGGTGGCACACACCTGTGATCTCAGCACTCAGAAGGTGGAGGCAGGAGGATCCCCATGAGTTTGAGAACAGCCTGGGCTACATAGTGAGTCCTTGCCTCAAAACAAACAAACAAACAAACCACAGAGAGCCTTGGAAAGAAATTAATATAAGAAATGATAATGAATGTGTCATAGTTACTCTTCTCTCATTGCTGGGACAAATACCTGACACTCAAAATGAGGAAAGGAAAGGTTTATTTAGCTCACAGTTACTGGAGGCTTCAAAGCACAGCCTAGCCAGTTTCAAGGCTGGCTCCTCTCTGGCCCTGCCCCTCAAGCCATTCATTGCTCCTCCAGCGGTTTCTGCCCCATAACTTACATGAGGCTTTGGGGGGACAACTAGACACAAACCATAACAGAATGAAACTAAGGATAAGGAAGTACTTTAAAATAAATAAAAGGAGGATGAAATGTTAGCAATAGCCCAGTGAGAAAGCTCAGTGGACTAAGCACTTGCTTAGGCAAGCTCAGGGACTGGGGTTTGATTCCTGGCACTACATACCATGCTGGCCCCACCCCAGGTGCACTGGGCTAGCACTGAGACCAAGCATAATGGTGCACACCTGGAATCCCAGCACTGAGGAGGCTGAAAACAGAAGGATCACTGAGTCTGAGCTGCATAGTGAGACCCTGAACACCCTGTAGACCCTTTCCTAAAATACAAGATTCTGGCTAGAGCTGAAAAGACCAGCATACTTCCAAAAATGTAGACAGAAAAACCTGGGTGCAGGAGTTCTCAGTTGGGTGCTAAGACTCCATTGACGGTTTGCACTAGAGGCCATGTTTATACCCAAGCAGAAAATTTGTCCATATTTTGTGTATGTCTTGCAACTATAGGAGATTTAGATTAAGAGTGGCAGATTAATTAATCTAGTACATGAATTTCAAGACAGCACAACATTCAGGTTCTGCCTTGGGTACTGCTGGCTACATTTCACCAGATATACAGTGAGTATCAGGGACAAAAGGCAAAGCAGAAAAGTTTGAAAGCCTTAAATGTTGAACCAAAAGGAAAACACATGTAAAGTTGGGACCAAAAGTAGTGTGGTTTCTTTCTTTTTTTTTTTTTTTTTTTTTGAAAACCATTCGTTAGCATTTTAATGAGCCCCTGTCCAGTAGCTTCAAACTACCAGGACACAGGCACCCCCCCCCCAACACCCTTAATCTTCTCAGTTCTTCTGCTGAAGAATTTGGCTTTCATGATGACAGACTGTTTTGGGAGTTTTCCCTTTCCAAGAACTTTGTAGTAGCCCAATCACACTACATCAATGATGGGAGCTATTCCAGTCTTGTTTTTGGCAGCATTTACTCATGTCTGCTCACTGACCAATGTCCACAGTTTATCAAGGTTGACAGTCAGGCAGTAGCTCTGGTTTCTCTTCAAGTAGTAATGCCTCATACCAGCCTTCCCAAAGTAACCTGGGTCATATTTGTCGAAGTTGGTCCCGTGATGATGCATGCCACCAGCATTACCCTGGCCTCTGGGGTGCTTCTGGACCTTGCCAATGCAGCCATGGCGCTGGCTCACATGACGCCAAAGTTTCCAGGTCTTCCTTAGTCTGGATGGCATGTTGGTGGCCAAGACAGTAGTGTGGTTTCTGAAGAGATTAGCACTACTAAAAAAAAAAAGGCCAAGTACTTTGTCCATGGACAAGAAGATAGCTTGTGGGAACCTTAGAAATCAGTAAGACCCCATTCATTCTAGGCTCTAAAGTTAAAAAAACAAATGCATACTTTTCATGTGAGAAGAAAACCTCTAGGCCACTTATTCAAGCTGAAACCATAGCCCAAGGGAGCCTGGATCCTACTCCTACTGACTACAGACCTCGTCTGCATGATGCTGGATTTACTGGTAAGCAGAATGTAGGAGTGGTGGGAACTACCAATTTCGAATAAAAGTCTTGGCAATCAGGCAGGAACTCTTCATGAGAATCTACCTTGGAATCAGCTAACTGTGGACTGAATCCCCTCCAAACATGAGCCATACTAAATCTTTCCTTCTCTAAGTTGTGGATGTTAGGTGAAATGTCCAGCAATAGGAAAGTTAATCCAACGCCCTTCTAGCCTTTAAAATTTATAATCCCCATTCTCTGCCAAAAGTAAAATCTCTTTTAATATCTTTTTAACATAAAACTATTAATATTTTTATTTATTTTTCAAGATCTCTTTGTGTAATTTAGGCAAGTCTTAAATTTTGGGCAATCCTCCTGCCTTAGTCTCCCAAGTGCTAGTATTACAGGTGTACATTACCATAGTTATTTTCACATCCATCCTGAATCATCATTATGAATCTTTATTGTGGTATATGTAACATTAAATATTCCACTTTTATACTTTGTATATGTGTGTGCATATGTGGATGCATACATGTGTTTATGTATGTAGCACTAAGCATTACATCTAGGGTATGGGGACTAGAATATATCATTTTATTTCACACTGACATAGGGTCTTTAAAAGTTGCTCAGGCTGGACTTGAAATTGTGATAGTCCTGCACTAGTCATCAGAGTTAATTTATACTTTTAGAAGAAGATGTGTGTGTGTGTGTGTGTGTGTGTGTGTGTGTGTGTGCTTTTTTTGGTTTGGTTTTGATACAGGGTCTCACTATGTAGATCAGGCTTGCCTTGAACTATGTAGTTCAAGCTGGCCTCAAAAAGCAATCCTCTTACCTCACCCTCCCAAATACTGGGAATATAGGCATCAACTAACTCACACAGCTGTAAAGCTGGTTGTGTCAAGGACATGGATGTACAGTATGCCCATAATTGCAAATTCCCATAGTGCTTTTACAAACATGTTAATGAAACAAGAAGTCTGGAAAAATTTATTATAACTTAATGACTTAAACCATTCCTTGTTATTACCATTAAAAAGATGTCAAAACTTTAGCACAGAGAATTTAAAACAATAGTCCAGACATATATATGAGGACTCAGGGCTGGACTGAACTAAACTCCAGAGTTCAGGCTCTAAGCTCTACTGGTTCCCAAAATCCACCCAGAGGTTTGAGAACCATCTGAGTATTAAAGAATGTACTGATAGGCTGCACAAAGATGAAAGAAAATGATATCATTTCATCCAGGGATATCACCACGTATTAAAAAAGTTGAATTGAAGGCCATGAGTTCAGTTTTGAATGCTGGGCACTCATTATATAATGTGCTAAATGTACAAATGCCTAGATGAACTGTTCAAAGATCTGTCCTCAAGAGTGAGCATAATAATTCATTGTTAAACTGGATGTGGTAGTGCAGGCCTGTATTCCTAGCACTCCAGGAAGGTGAGGGAGGAGAACTGCAAATCTGAGCCCAGTTTGGGCAATCCAGCAGTCTAGGGAGATCCTGTCTCAAAATAAAAGGGGTTGGTGATGCAGTCCAGTGAGAACCTGGTTTAAATCCTTGGTACTTAAAAAAAAAGTGGATGAATCTTAGAGAAATGATTTTATGGACTTGAACTGGAAGCTTCTCTACCCAGTGTTAAGCAAGAGCTACTCCACAAGTAATGGAGAACACCAACAGTAGCTGGCTGCTCTTATTACTCAGCAACCATCATTTTCTGCAGGCTACAATCTATCCTTAGGATCTGACGGCTACATACATGTGAAATACTCCCTGTTATGGTTTGTGTCGAGTTGTCTCCCCAAAGCCTCATGCAGTCATGGGGCAGAGACTTCTACAGTTTGTGATAAACTCATGATCCACTGGGATTATGGGTGACCCAAGGCTGGGATTATGAGTCTTAGTACTGCTGGGATTATGGGTGTGTGTACTTCCCCAAGCCTGGGGCAGAAAGCTTGAATGTAATATGAGAGACAGAAACAGACTTTCTCTCTGTTGCCATTGTTGTTTCTACTCCTCTATTGGCTCTCTTGCTGTTTGCTGCCACCATGGAAGGTTGCCCTCTGCCATATGCTGCTCTGCCTTGGAGCCAGTTGAGGATGGACTGAAACCTCCAGGAACTGTGAGCTAAATAAACCTTTCCTTCCTTCATTTTGGGTGTTGGGTATTTGTCCCAGCAAAGGGAGAAAAGTAACTGAGACACCCCAAAACCTGATGCTGATGGGCTCTTTTGAGAAATGACTGACCAGAGGATGCAACTATGTTTTTTAATAAAGGAAATTTTTCTTAAAAAAAAAAATCAAATGTCTACTGTGACCTGTAACATAAAAATAGGATAAAATGTGGCCTGGAACAAAAACATTCCTAATATTGTAACAGAAATAGGTTTAACAGGAATATGGGCACCATAGAAAATGGTCAGAACTACAGTTGCCAGATTTAGTAAATAAGAATATGATACCCAATTAACTTGGTATGTCAAATAAATATTTAATAGAGATATGCACATGCTGATTGTTATAACCTGTAATATTGATTCCAATTTTGTAACTCTGTATGTTTCCACTGTAACTTTATTAACAAGGACTATTTGGTATAAGCTGACAACTTAAACTCCATCTTGTAACAAGCTTTATAACTTTTGTTTTGTAAAACCTTGATTTGTTTTGTAAACCCCCCACCCAGGCCTTCCCTGAAGAATGTGACTGTACAAATAAAAAAGTGTTTCTCAGCATTCTGAGAGAAGATAAGAAATGTTCCTTAACATTCTGCAAAATGAGTTAAACTGTCCTTCCTACGGGAACAAATAGATCGCTTAAAAATGGGTGAAACTGTCATCAGATATCCTTCCGACTACCTGAACAAAAACAACGCCTAAGCCAAATAAGGACATATTCCTGTAGGGTTTGCAAAATGTGACCTCATCTATAGAAACAAAGAGTTAACCCTCGGTCATGACTAACTCAAAATAAGCTTTGTAAAATCCCCCCTCCTACCCCTACTCTTGTGGTTTTTCCCTTTAAAAACTGTGCCTCACCTAGACTAAATGCGCACATACTTGGAGAGGAGAGTATGTGCTGCAGCCGGGCTCAGCTGAATAAAGCGCTTTCAAGTCGAGTCCGGTTTCTGATTTTTGGGTTACAACACTGATGCTCACTTAGCCCATGTGCTCAGGTTATTTTGCTTGCCACTCCTCCAAACAAAGACAATTATTTTGACGAAAAGGAAAAGGACTTTATTCAAAGCTTGCTCTAGAAGATGGAGGGGCTACACCACCCAACTCATCACCTCACTGGGTATAGGATAAGACAGTGGAGGGAGGGGAATACAATCAGGTAATAGACAGGTCCAGGCTTATTTTCATCCCTCCTTGGCCCCAACCTCTCCATCCCTTCCCTGTGGAAATGAATCTATACTTCGACCTCCTGGGGCCAGCATCTTTATAGTTTACACATTTGACTGGGCTGAGAAAATATAAGGGTGGCAGTTTATGCCCTAAGCCAAAAGAAGTCTGAAGAAGCCACTTGTCCCTGATGGAAAAAAAGAATATGTAAGTCCCATCTTGATATGTATAGTACAAGCTCCTTCCCCTTGCTTTAGTCGGACCCTCAATCTTGGAGAATGTGAAGTGCCACCTGGGTGGCTTTGCAATGCTGGACTGGCAAGTAGATCCCATCAAATGTTCCTGGAGCACAAGCAAAGGGAAATTAGATGCTTGAGCCTGAAAAAGTGCACTAAAGATTGTGCAGTGAAATACAAAGAGCCAAAGTCAGGAGACACCAGTGGAAGGGCTTTTTGGTTAGAGGTAAACATGCATAAGAAGCCTCTTTCATAATCTCTGTAGCTCTACTTGCTTTGGGTAAAGTTGAGACACAAGTAATTCATGTGCACAAGTTTCCCCCCTTGTCTCTGAATGCATTTTCTTCTTTTCTGACAACACAGCCAAGTCTGGGTACTTGCTCCTCAGTGCTAAAGCAGCTTTCCCTGAGGACAGTCAGTCAAAACAAGGGGATGTGACAGAAGCAGTGTCATAAAACCCTTCTTGCCAAACATGAGCAATATCAGAGATTTAGAAAGAATAGGTCTTAGGCTAAGTTTAACTATAGTCCACTTCCAAGTCTAATCCTATATACTCCATAGTTAGTAACCTAAGGTATTAGTGTTTGGACAAACAACAGTTACAAAGATTCCAGCCAGATGTAAAACAAGCTCTTAAAAGCAAAATGCATCCAGTCTGTACAGAAGATTTAAACAAAGAAACATACAGGCCACATTAACTACTGAAAGCCAATTTATCTGTGAACAAGGATTAAAAAGTACATTAAACACCTTTCTCCTTTGCTGTAAATCAATGTGAATTACCACTTGGGGAGAAAATATCATTTACTCATGCCAAAACCAAGAATTACAATTTAGCAATTAGGCTGCATATTAGAATCCCTAGATACATACAACAGAACTGAAAAAATGTAAATACAGTACATAAGAATTATTCTAAGTTTTACTAACTAGGTATACATTTTTGTAATAAAGTCTTTTATTGAATAAGAGGAACATGACTCTTGCCAATAAAATGATAAGCAATACACAAGCTAGCAATTTCCCAAAACAGTTTACTTTTACAGCATGTTAACAATCATGATCAACTGTGTTATACCATGACAATTAGACCTTGTGGTTACACTTCCATCAATCACTCCATCCATTCCATTTTCATAAAGGGATGAGCAAGTCAGCATTTCCAACGTAGCTGCCTCCTGCTGAGTAGGCATGAAGTCTGGGGAATTTTGGAATGGAAGCTTTTGACCTGATGAGATGTGTAGTTCTTTGCCTTGCTTTTGGAGGGAGGAGTTACTGGACACTTGCTTCTGGTGGCAGTCTGGAGGCCTAGATATATATGTTATATACACAATATATTGCACTTAAACCACAAGTAAATTTGTACTGTTAGGGGGATCAGCACTTATTTTAAGATTTCATCAGACTAATTAATCTTAGGTGCTACCTGAGACACCTCAAGGAAAGGCTGAGATTCTTAATGTAGTATGTAATGTTTGGTTACTTGTCAGGATCTTGTCCCCAGTATCCTCTGCAGGGACCTAATAGAGGGTACATTATAGAACTTTCCCAATTTGCTGCCCAGTGAGACATGGGTGGGTAAACTGTAGCTAAAGTTTCAGTTACTCCTGCTAAAGCATTACCCAGACAATCAGGTGTCACAGAGAAAAACACTAACAGTTGGCACAGTAAGACTGAAGCTTCATAATTACTTATCTCAGTTATTTTTGCTTTTAAATAAATACCTACAATTCTGTCCTGATGAATAGCACCAAGTGGGATCTAAAGAGAGGAAGCTTCTTCCTCTGGAGGAGCTTCTTGATTCAGAAATGATGGATCCAAAGCTTAATTCAGCCCTGCAAGTTTTAATAAGATTCCTTGTCAGCATCACATCATTAGGCCTCTGGGTTTTCTGCAAAACCTTATCTCCACAGTAGAAGTGGAATGGTTCACTGGTTGAATGTACAACCTAGAGACGGCAAACTTATGAAAAGCAGTTATAATGTGATTCCGGGTACTGCATACCATTTAACTTTACTTTCTAATACAGAGTGGTGTACCTATTATGGAGGCTAGAAAGGGTCTCCCACACAAAGTTTCAAAGGGACCTATGCCCACTTTAGGGTGCTACCCTAATTTGGAGCAGGGCAATAGGCAAGATGTGAATTTCTAGACAAAGCTTAGGCATTGGGCTTTTTTTTAAAGTATGTTTCATCTTTTCTTTCTCATGGGCTGTGACCTCCATGATGAATGCTGTTTCCAAGTCATCTATACAATCTTGCTTATTTTTTCAGTGACTTTGGAAACAAATGATGCTCCCCGTCACTTTTAGTTTGGAAGTCTAAGGTTGTAAATGATTTATTTATTTATCTATTTATTTATTTGGTGGAACCAGGAATTGAACTCAGGCCCTGCAAGCACTTATTCTACTGAGCCATATCCCTGGCCCCTGTAAATATTTAAGGAGAAAGTTAATTTTGTTACCTTCTCATTCTCGTAGAATGAGTCTCTACTAATCCAAAGAAAGTGTCCACAAATACTAATAATTTTAAATTACTTGTTATTTTAGGCATCTAGGCAAAATCTATTTCCAGTCTTAGAAGGGACATGTTCCTTTATACTGTACCCCTCTGAGGTGAATTCCATTCAGTTTTAAGATTATTCTTGGCACACAGATGGCATTCTGTTGTAAGGTGTGGCCATGTTAAGCATGACTCTATTACATCTGCCCATGATTCCCTTCATGTAGATGCTTTAAATTGGATATGTCAGAGCTTCAGGCAGTAAGATCATCTTGTGATGATTAAATTTCCATAGTAAGTTAGATACTACACTGGATCCTTGTCAAAAGGCTGAGAAGCAATGCCACAGTTAAGAGTCTACTCCCGAGCTCCTCATCCCATTCTTTAAACTGCAGTCTGAACTGATAGGTTCAAGTGGAATATGAAAGGACCAGTGAACTGTCCCACTCTAGCAGCTCATTTTGCAGCTCAGTTAGCCTTCAGGTGCCCTGGGAAGTAAATCATAGCCACTTGGCATTGTTACAGCAACTGCCCCAAGTAGAGTCAGTAATTTCCATTGTATAGTTGATGTCCTTACCTCAATAAGCTACTTTCCTTCAAAAGCATTATGCGTAACCAATTAGAGAAGGACATGTGGTTGGGAAGATTCCCCAAGTAGTTGAAAAAGTACCTCTAATCCCATGCCTTGCTTTTCATGGATATACAATGTACAGGGCTTTGGGGCTTAGGGAACCCCAAGGTTCAGGTTTTCTTTGATATTATCAAATATTTTTGGCATTCAGCAGACCAATATAGTTTCTGAATCCAGCGCTTTCAGATCATAGAGGCGCTTAATGATAAAACCAAAATTAGGAACACAAACTAAACAGAAATCTGTCATTCCTAAAAACCCTCACAGCTGCCTCCTATTTACAGGAACTTTGATGCTGGCAATTGCCTGTTTCCAGTTGAGTACTACACTCCATTTTCCCTGTTTTAATTGGGACTTGAGGTAATTTGCTTTATGCTTGCAAATCTGAGCCTTTCTGGGAGAGTTTATATCCACATATGCCAAATTATTAAGCACCAAGATTATGTTAAACATTTTTCATAATCATGACTTGCTATTTAGTACAACATCCACATACTGTTGCAAGATCTCCATTTATTTATTTATTGTATTTTCAGGGAAGGGTCTACAGGGTGTTCAGGGTCTCACTACTAGATCAGACTCATAGTGAGCCGCCTGTTTACATTAATCCGTATTTAAGAAATGTTTGTAACTCCAGGTGAATCTTTTGCAAAGCCTGTCTCTTGAGGAGATACTGTTTCTTCTGAGGTACAAAAATTCCTTCTTTAATTCAAGTTTTATTGGTTGTATATTCAGTACTTAACTTGTGGAGTCCCACCTGCCCATTTAATTTATTTTCTTGTAGACCTCAGGGAGAGAGCTCTGTTGTCTCCTGAAAGTGACTAAGTACCATTTGTAACTTGATGGATTGCTCTGGTGGTATCTGCAAGTGAAGCTGATTCCTTTTCAGAGAGGCTGAGTATTTAATTTGTGCAATAAATAATCCTAATACTGGGATAGGGCACTTTGGCAAGCTGAGAAGACTTAAATCTCCTACTTGACATTCCACATGTTGGAGGGTTTCTGCTGCATTTCTTCCATCACTCCTGTAATATTCAGTTCTTTTTGTTACTCTGCCATTTCAGTGTTTAGAATGCAATAACTAGTTATCTGCATTTGATAAAAAAAGTTCATCATCTTATTCCTGTTAAGTTACACCTGAAGCTCTTGTAGGGCAATCACAGTTGTCACTATAAGACAGAAAAGAGCCTCTGAGCTTCATGTATCACCTGAATGACAGTATTGTTTCATCACATGTCTACGCATTTTTTTCCTCCTTTCCCATGCCCTTTAATTTCAGACATACATCCTTTTAGTGCTCTTCCTCCTTGCAATACAAGCAATGGTTCCTCTCTAGGGACCCTTTCATGTTCCTAAGCTGTGTCTTTCTTGTTTTTCATTTTCTGTCCCACTGAGGCTATGAAAATTACAGTGTGGCTCTTTTGTTTCTTTTACATTATATGTTTTACAGGCAATACTAATTGAAGTGAATTCATTTCTACAGCTCTGTTTTTTTGAAGAATTCTATTAATGTCAAGGGCATTTTGCCCTCCTAAGGTAATTTAACCATCCTTATATTCTCTGTAGTTTCTGGATCATCTGGATCCTTCTTATGTGTCTGGTAAATCTTGTGTAAAAGTTCAGAGGGATACGCATTAGTCTTCTGTTAAAGTTTATCTATTATGTTCCAATTTCTCAGGTTAGGTACCCCTTTTCTAGGTCCTGCCAGAATGTACTGCTTGTAATTATCTAAGAGTTATTTCCCAATTGTTTGGATCCCAATAAGGTTCTACTGATGGGATAGTATAGGACTGGGGTTCCTCGTAGGATATTCTTTATGGAGGCATTATCACTAGGCTTTTAGTCTTTTGCACTTGGAATACTCAGAAGATCTTGAATATCTGCCCAGGTGAGGTGGCAAACGGCAAATCAGTCATTCTCTCTGGATCATTTCTATATGATGCATTACAGTTCTAGTTTAATAAGGGGAGTCGGGCTTACAATGGATTATAAGTCCAGAGATATTCTCCTGGCTGGCTAATCCTGATTCAAATCTGGCTAATCAATTGTATTGCCCCAAACTGGGAAGCTCTTTGGCCAAATTGAGTGCACTGCTGGATCTTAGATGGGGACACTGTTTCTGCCTTATGTTCACATGGTGAAGGAGCTGCAGCTCCAGGGTGACTCCTCTTTAACCACTGGACTGGGGTTAGAGCATGTGAAAAGTTGGTATCTTCATTTTCCTCTTCCTCACAAATTTTACCATCTAAGAAGGAAGTAAAAGCCTGCCCTTTTCTCTGTAATTTTCTATAATTTAGGTCCAGCCTCCTCCTTTCTAGATTCATTCTTAAATACCAACAAGGCCTGAATATAATGATCATCACCCCATTTATCCGGTTTTTGACAAAACTATCCTAATTACAAAATGGTATGATAGTTTGAAGAACCATTAAGCGGCTACCTTTCACCAGAGTCTAACACAGGCATAGAACATGCAGTGTTAGAATTGCAAATACTAGCTCTTTTTCACCATAGTATCTTGGATTCAGTCCTGTCTTCTTACTCAATATGCAGCCCAAAGAGGGCCTAGATGATAGACACTAAAGCCCAGGTGCTCATTCTAGAAATAAAAGGGATTATAAAAAGATAAATCAAATCAAATCGAGGGAGTATTCCAAGCCAACAAGTAACTGTAATGTTTTCTACCTCAGAATCTCTACTAACATCCATCAATACCCACCCCCCAAATGAACTGTAGGCCCAAATGACGCCAAATGGTGAAGATGTGTTCATCCCCAACTAACAGTGCTGAATGACTCAGCAAAGATCTAAATGGCTATTCTATTACCCTGATCCTAGATCATAGGAGTATACACAGAACCTACCAATACCCCCCTCCCCCTGCAAAAAAATACCCTTTTCTTCCACCCACGATATTTATAAGCAGCTAATACCACAAGCGGAAAAAGGAGAATTCTCAGGGTGCAAAACTGTTCTTGGCAGCTGCTAGAATGTCCGTGGACTCAACAGTAGGTTCAGCTACCATCATGCAGCTAATCCTTCTTCCCAAGCACCTGTCACCCACCAGTAGTGACCGGAAGACCCACGTTGCTCAGGAGCAAAGACCTGCCTCCCAGATGGCTTCACCAAAATTGTTATCAACACTTAATTCCATACACTCAAGTTCATGTTCTCACCACTAATCACATCAAAGAAAATCAATTGTACTGATGAAAGGGAGAAAGGCTTTAATGAAAGCCACTTCAAGAAGTTTGAGGGGTCATATCACCAGCTCACCAGCTCACTGGGTACAGGTATGCACAAGTTTCTTATAGTAAGGAACAGTGTGTGTGTGTGTGTGTGTGTGTGTGTGTGTGTGCATACGCATGTGTATGGTGTATGATGATACAAGGAGACAACACACATGTCCAGGCTTATTTTTTCCCTATTGGACCCCCAATATCCCATCCTTCCCTGTTATGAAACTGGACTTTCACCTAGTCCCAACATCTGAATATTCTGTCCATTTACCTGGGATATGGAAAAGTTGGGGGGGGGTGGACTATGCCCTGTGTAGGCCTAAGGAAGTATAGAGAAGCTGTTTAACATTAAAGGAAAAAAATGTAAGTTTCAAAGTCCTGTTTTGCTCTGTTAGTTACTACCCTACATTTGAGATGCCCAGAAAAAAAATTGTAAGATCATATCATAAGAGAGTCCTAGATGACATGACAGTGAAGCAAACAGAAAGAGACTCTGGGGCTGGAGAGATGGCTCAGTAGAATAAGCGCTTCCCTGACAAGCGCAAGGGTCTGAGTTCAATCCCCGGTTCCGCAAAAAAAAAAAAAAAAAAAAAAAAAAAAAAGAAAGAAAGATACTGTGCATTCCACACTCACTTTCTGTTACTGTTATGTGACTGGGGTCTAAATTCATTTCAATACATTTGGTGCCACAATAGTGCGGACATGTAAGCTAAGTGTGAAATTAGTAATATTCAAATTGAAGAATCAGTAATGAGGATAAGAAATTCTTTCTTATTTTTTACAAGGCAATATAATACAAAACACATTAACTCTTGAAGTCCTCACTGTAATTTGCCATGATTTCATTAGGAAATAATTATGAGTGCTTCTAAAATAGAATGGAGGGATCAGTGACATTGGCTTGGGATGGAGGATAGTGCTAGTAGGTACAATTTGGATGGAACATCTGAGAACAATTGCTGAATCCTATATTTGGGATAAGGAAGAAGACTTTTGAGGATAATTTTAGTTCCCAGCAAAGAAAATCTAGCTTCAGGATCAACAGGGAATTCATATTTAGAAAATAAAATGAGTATCTACAGAAAATACTAGGAGATGAAGTATCTTTGTATTATCAAATTATCTAAAGAGTAATAAATACATATAAAAATACCCTGAATGATGCATAGATAATATTACTAATTTTAAGTACCTACTTTTATTACTTTTATTTACTGCAAAATATACTTGTCTTTCAGACACAAGCAAACATTTAGGAACTCAGTTTAGTGACATAACCAACCTTCACCATTATCTTCCTGTTACCCTCTCATCCTATACAAGAAGGAAATGCTGATATCTGACATCAGTTTCAACAGCCATTCTTTATGCCATATACCTGATCTTCCGGCCTCCACAGTACTTACTCCTTTATAAAGAACCTAGGAACTAAACATTGCATCACTGACTTCTTATTCTTACTCATTCTGAATCCACCGTGGCTGCATGCAGACACCAGATGTTTGTTCAACCTCAGTCTTTCTGTTTTGTACTGCCTACTGAACCCAAGGCATTCACACGGAGCTGAATCACCAGATCTTACTTTCATTATTTTAATTTGGAGAGAGGGTCTCACTAAGTCACTTACTTTCCTCAACTGGACTGAAATTTGCAGTCTACCTGCCTTTGCCTTCTTAAGTGGTGGGATTACAGGTATGTCCCACTATGCTTGGCTTTTCACTTTCTTAGCTACCATAAGTCTAGGTCAAAAAATCTATGTGTGTTCCATATTGCCCTACACTTAAGGTCTGCATTATCAGGTCTATCTCTCCCATGTGTTTGTTCTATGAGTAGTGAAACAGATAACAAGGAATATTTTATCTTGGGAAATTTAAGCACTGTGGAAGAAAAGTGATTTTCTAGGCCAGGGATACAGCTCAGTGGCATGAGCGGCAGCCTGGCAAGCACAAAGACCTGAGTTTGATTCCCAGTACCAAATATAAATTGTATTTTCTTATGCTGTGAAATGTGACACATTTTAAAATTACGAATCTGGACAACAAACTCGAATTCTTAGAAATACTGACTTATTGCCAAGAGGAATCAGGTATTTTCATGTCATAACATAGTAGCAGCAGATTTCATATCACTTATACTTGCCATTACCTTTTGTTCAACTTGTCAATATTTTTGACATGTAATACTAGCATACTGCCATCTTCCCCTATATGTTGATAAAGTACTAGTTGATAAAATTGGTAAGTCTCATCAAAATATTAAAAACATTTTAGTAAATATATTTAAATATAAATGGAAATAGGAAAAAAAGAAAAAAATATATCATGTACAGGTACAAATTCCCTATGATGAATGTTATTATATGACCAAAATGTACCAATAAAAATTTCAAAATGCAAAAAATATATATTTAAATAAAACTGTTAGGTTGATAGTCCTTGGGTTTTAATGCCTCATTTTAAAACATTCCTTAAGAGCTGGCCAAATAGCTCAGCAGATTAAAGCACCTGCAAGCAACTGCAGGGGTCAGGGGTTCGATTCCTGGGCCTGCTGTGCCAGCCCTGCCCCTGGGACGCGCTAAGATGGCAATTGCGACTAGGCATGGTGGTGTGCGCCAGCTCTTGGGAGGCTGTAAACAGGCAGATCACTGTGAGTCTGAGCTAGCAGTGAGACCCTGAACACCCTGTAGACCCTTCCCCAGAAATTTTTTAAAAATTCCTTAAAAAATCTCATGGGCTTTACCAGAGTGCAAAAAGAATGGTGCAAGTAAAGTGAGATAGCACATGCAGGAACAGATTATTTAGCCTTGTAGTTTTTACATAACATCCTTGAGAGCTATAAAAATGTCTATATGACATAGTAGAAAGTAGTAATTTACATACATTATTTATACATATCTTATGAGACTATATACTGTTAAAGTATGCTATGAGTTTGAGGGATATGTTAATTAGAAAGTTACTTTGAATGACACACTTCAGGACAATCTGAGATTTTTCTTTTTTATGGATATAAATTTAACATAATTGCTTAATCAATGTAAGTCTTTAATAAAACAGGTTGCTTTAGAAGACAGTCCTCAGATACATGTATTGAGATATATGATGGGAATTCACTAGCCTGTCATGCTTTCTGAGTCATCCCAAATACCAATGAATATATTCTAGCACATGCAGGGTAAGACTCAGGATTACTCAAGTTTACAGTAAAAAGTTCTTTGTTTAAAATGTAATGTTATTTCAGAAAAACAAAATTTGAAACAACAGTTATCAAGCATTTATCATATTCTGTAATACATATTAAGAGTTTAACATATTAAATTATGAACTTTCTCTTCTTCAGTGGTGCTGACTGTTGCTATCAAGGTCCTATAAAAGCAGACAATGGGAAGACAGCTACAGGAAGTATACTGTGGTTTTAGGTTTACAGAAAGTATAGTGAACAGTTAAATCACTAGTGTCCTTAGACTGAAGACCAATTCTGAAAATGTTACAACATTATCAGAAAATGTCATATGGATTTTCAAAGTATGTAAATGGTTCTCATGATCCTGTTTTACTGAGAGAAGAATGCTGATTATTTAAATGTTTGTCTAAAACTGTTATAAGTTAAGGCATGGTTGGGTGGTCAAACTCTGCTTAGTCTACAAATAAGTTCTCCAAGGTCCCACAGCTATCAACTGATGGTCTCCAAATCAAATTAAGATTCTTTAAAGTTTATTGCTCCTGCCAGCCATTGTAGTGCATGCCTACAATCTCAGCACTCTGGAAGGAGGAGGCAAAAGGACTGTAAATTCAAGCTCAGCTGGGAAACTTAGTGAGACTATGTCTCCAGATAAAAAAATAAGGGTTGATGGGGCAGAGATATAGCTCAATGGTACAGCAATTGCCCTGCAAACTCAGCCCTGAGTTCAATTCCCATGATAGCACCACAAAAAGTAGGTTTGAGAGGTTGTAGATATCCCCCAGAGTGATAGCCTAGTATAAAAAAGTATATATTCCTGGCTACTGTAATTATATACAAAATAAAACAAACTGGACATAGTGGCATACACCTGTAAATCCCAGCACTGAGGGAAGCTGAGGCAGGACAGCAATAAGTTCAATCACTGCCTAATCAATGTAGCAAGATTCTATCTGAACATAAAAAGAGATGAGTGATGTAACTTCATGGTAAACCACATAGCACCCTTAGGTTCAATCTAGAGTACCACCAAATAAGAATACAAAAGGAGCAGTGAAACACTGAAACATTATTTCTGCAAATGATACAACTATTTATCTGATAATCAAAAAGGATTCCTTGAAGAAAATAACAAAAATTAGGTACTATATAAATTATGCACAAAATAGATACAAAAAAATAAGTGACATCTGAATATGCAATTGAAACTAGTTATAAACTAGAATGGAAAAAGGTGCTCTTTAACAAGAAGAACAAATATAAAAAGCCCAGAAATTACCTAACTAACAAATGTATAACTGCATAAAAAGGTACAACAACCAAGCAAATATCATGCCACATGCATGTAATCCTGGCACTCAAGAGGCTAAGGAAGGAGGGTTACTGGGCGCTCAAGGCTAGCCTGGGCTACACAGTGAATTCAAGGCCAGCCTGAACTACCATACATAGTGAGGTCCTGTCAGAAAAGACAAGAAAACAAAAACAAAACAAAGAAAAGAAAAGGAAAGAAAAAAGAAAAATCAGACAAAGCATGCAAGTGAGCAAGCAGGCATGGAAAGTAAGACACAAAAGTACATATGAATATTACTACCTACTGAACCCAGATTTTAAAATTTAATTATAAAATGTTTAGTTACTTCTATTTTTAATATGAAAATAAAAAAAACTCCAAAAGAGCCATTTTATTTTGTAATTTCTTTTCCCCTCCAGATGCTATCCAGAAGGGCTTTTTTCCCCACTAGAAATGAAAAAAGGCATGCAATATTTAAATTAAGTGATGCATAGGAATGAGGCCTAGACATATCAGTTATCAAAACATTGTTTTAACTTCTATTTTATATACTTTTTTTTTCTTTTGGTGAAACCGTGGCTTGAACTCAGGTCCTTGCGCTTGCCAGGCAAGCACTGATTCTACTGAGCTATCTTCCTGGCCCCCTTAACTTCTATTTTCTTTTCTTTTTTTTTTTTTTTTTTTTTTTTTTTTTTTTTTGCGGAACCGGGGATTGAACTCAGGCCCTTGCGCTTGCCAGGGAAGCGCTTATTCCACTGAGCCATCTCCCCGGCCCCTTCTATTTTCTTTAGTCATTTACTTTTTTATTTGGTACAGGGTCTCACTACACAGCTCAGACTCATAGTGATCCTCCTGTCTCAGCCTCCCCAGCACAGGGGTTACAGGCATGTCTCACCACACCCCAGTTTCAGTGGCCAGCTCAGCACAGGGCCAGCATGCTATGCAGTACCAGGTATCAAACCCGAACCTGGGACCTTGCACTTGCCAGGCACATGCTTAGACCACCAAGCTATCTCCTTGACCTATCAAAACATTTTATAAAGGTACAATGTCAAAATAAATTTAATTATAATGCAAAAAGAGATGGACAATTAGGCAGGACAAAATAATAGTCAAGATACAAATTCAAACACTATTAGAACTTGGCCTAATATAAAGTTTACATTTAAAACCACTAAGACAAAGTTAAATAACTAAGCATATGGCACTAAGACACATGTTTAACCATCTGAAAAAATGTTTCCCTGTATAACTCTGTTCAACATCCAAAATTCTGAGGAACTAAGTACTCAAATTTGACAACATAACCATAAATGAGGGAAACATGAGGTTTAAAATAAGGTATGTTAGAGTGGAGAACATGATTTATAAACTAAACAACAAAACATGCTATCCAAGCAGAAACTGATAAATTTACAAGCCTAAACTTCAAAGTAGAACACCCTACACACACACACACACACACACACACACACACACACACAGATAACAAAACCAAGGTCTGAGGAGTAAGGTTAGTATCCCTTATCTCTAAATGTTTTACAAAGCAATCAGAAAAATACTAATCACCCAAAAGATACTATATTTGATCTTAGCCAAAAGGCTGAGAGGCAATAATCAACTAAAAGAAAATGACATTAAAAAACATTTCACAAAAGAAAGAATTAAAAAAGAATTTAAAACATGTAGCATAAAAATCCAAATTACATACAGTATAAAAATGCAATTAAAAGTGTAAATATTTTCCACTAAACACATGAACAAAAATCAGTTAAAAATGATTTTGGCAAATTATTGGGAAATGAACACTCTACTACTTTCTTGAAAGGAATGTAAATTAGTAAATTATCTGAAGAAAAGAAATGTGACCTATTAAAGAATGTACAAATGTACTAACTCAGCAAATCCACTTCAGGGATATAACTTTAATACCTATTGGCATATAGATACTAAATAATATATACAAAGATCATTTTATTTTTATTTCAAAGGAAAAAGATTTACATACCTCAATAAGTGACTGATTCAGTTAACTGTACTATAAGCCTACAAGATAACATTGTAGATGAGATATCCAAGGAAGACTGCTCTTTACTTCTTTCTTTTATTTATACATTTTGTTTTCTATACTGAGATGCCCTTAAGGGAACCACATTTTTGAAGAATTTGTAAAATTCTGCTAATCATTAAAAGTCAAAATATTACCCAACTATCTCTCAACAGTTAATGTAAAATGTCATAACAATTTTTCCATTCTGCTTAACTCTAATAATTTATTATTTACTTTTCATATTTTAAAATCATCTTAAAATAGATTTCATCACTGATTTTAGCTTCCTAGAGACACTTCTATTAGATACTATTACTTGATTCCACAAATTATCAAAGGTGAAATTTTATTTTATTTTATTTTTTTTAAAAGGTGAAATTTTAAAACAAAATGATTTACATTGTGATGTTTTCTTAATCAAGTTATTCAGAAGTGTGATTTAAAAGTACAATTTCAAATATATGGAAAGGCTTTTAGTAATACTCAAGATATTTAGTATAATTTGACTAATTTCTTTAGACTTATTGTTTAAAATAGGACAATTTCTTCTACATAATAAAACTTCAAAAACCTGAGTTAATCACTATCAGATTTTTAAAAAGTGGTACTGGGGATTGAACACAGGTCTTTTGCATTGAGCTACATGTCATCCATTTTTTTTTAAAGTCAGGATTTCATTAAATTGCTAAACTGAACAGGCTAGACTTGAACTTGTAATCTTTCTGCATGAGCCTCCCAGAGTGATGGGATTACATGACACTATGTCAAACTTTAAGAGTACTTATTCAAAAGTTCTTTGTTAGGTGGGTGGGATGATGCATGCCTGTAATTCCAGCATTTGAGAGGCTGAGGCAGGAGGATTGCCCAAATTCAAGGTCATCTTGGGCTACAAACTTAGTTCAAGGCCAACCTGAACTGCATAGTGAAGCCCTGTGTCAAAAAGACACTCTATGAAAAAAAGTTCCTTTTTAAAAAAATCTATACTTGACAAAGATGTGGAAAAATCCAACTGTGCATATCTGTATTTTCGGTTTGCACTTCTATCAACCTTAGCTTTGTATTTACGGAGGTAATGTTATTAGTTACATACATAGAGATTACTCATAGTCAGATCCTGCTAAAGAAATGAAATTGGATATTAAGATAGGTTTCTACTTTTTTGTTGGTAAATGTATATTTTCTTTGTGTGTTTGTTTTTCATCTTTGAAATCCTTTCAAGGGAGGTTTCCTTGGTTCAAGAGATGCTTTTGTACTGTACATGAATTTCAATCCTTTTAAAGCATTCTTACATGTGGCTTAAAAACAGCATAGTATTTCATTTAAATGAGAAAAAATTTCAACTACAGTATAACAATCACTTGATTCACACTTTTAATATTTCTCTTAGTTTATGTCTACCATCCTGCTATCTAATTTCCTGTTTTGTTTTGTTTTGTTTTGTTTTTTTGTATGAAAAATTGAACTCAGGATCTCATGCTCACCAGGCAGGTCAGGTGCTGTACTACTGAGCTACATCCCTGGTCCATAATTTCCTTTTAACTTGCCTATTCTATAGTCATTTTCTGGATTGCCTTCAAATTCTGATTGATCATTGATAATTTTTTAGAGTAAGCTTCACAAAAGAATCAAGAAAATCATAGACATTTTATGATGTTATCATTGCCCATATTTTGGTTATTTGACTTAATCAAAAGAAATGACAAAACTGACTAAAACTGGCAGTAGTAATCAGTTACTTGAATTTCTTCAAACATTCTATGATAAACATTAACGTATCCTCTTTTTTTTTTTCCTTAACTTTGATAGTACTGAGAATTGAAGCCAGGGCTTTCATTCTGAGATACATTCTCAGTCCTATTTTATTTTTTTTTATTTTGAGACAAGATCTCAATAAGTTGCTAAATTGCCCAGCAAGGCTTGAACTTCTGAACCTCCTGGCTCAGCAAAACTGCTAAAAAAGATTCACATTATAGGTAAAAGTTTTTCTACATTCAGAAAGTCTAAGTTGTTCCCTTCTACATGTCATTCTCTATATTTATACTATAATCAAATGTAACTAGTGGATATAGAATTTAATATTTCATTTTTAATCTTTCCTGTATAAATTCTGATAATAAGTTCAGATTTATGATGCCAAAGAAATTTATAGTCACTGGATTTTGCACCTCTTACATATTATTTTCTGTTATAGAATGTGTAGCTGAAAACTCTTCCAATGTGAATCATATAAATTATATACTACTGACTAAAGGATAAGAGCAGGTCTTTACATATACCTCACTTTTATAAGGCTTTTTCAATATATACTCTGGTATACAGAAGAATAGCTGTAGAAGCTGGGCATAGTAGTACATATCTATAATACCAGCACTCTGAGAACCTGAGGCAGAAGGATCATAATTCAAGCCCATCCTGAAAATTAGTGCTTTACTAAGATCATAAATCAAAAACAACCCTAAGTACCAGGGGAAAAAAATAGCACAGGGGTACATAAAATCATTTCCCACATTTCTGATATTTCTAACATTTCTTTCCAATACATATTTGGTAATAAGTAATAACTATTAAATAAAGACAATATTCAAATACATAGAATTTCTCACCTCATGTGTGTATTTTCTGGTGCTTTTTTGCCTGTGAAAGACAAGTAAAGGCCTTTCCACATTCTTTACACTCATACGGTTTCTCACCAGTGTGAATTCTTTGATGTTGAGTAAGATGTGCCCTCTGCCTAAAAGCCTTATTACATTCCTGACATACAAAGGGTTTCTCTCCAGTATGAATTCTCTGGTGTTGAATAAGAGTGGAACAATCAATAAAGGACTTTTTACATTCTTTACATTCATACGGTTTCTCACCTGTGTGAATTCTCTGATGTCTACTAAAATAGGAAACACAAGAAAAGGCCTTTCCACATTCCTTACATTTGTATGGTTTCTCACCAGTATGAATTCTTTCATGTTGAATAAGATGTGCTCTCTGTCTAAAGGCCTTCCCACATTCCTGACATTCATAGGGTTTCTCATTAGTATGAGTCCTCTGGTGCTGAACAAAGGTTGAATAACAGAGAAAAGCCTTCTCGCAATCTTTACATTCATAGGGTTTTTCACCAGTGTGAATTTTCTGATGTTTATTCAGGTTTGAAAGCCAAGTAAAAGACTTTCCACATTCCTTACATTCATAGGGCTTCACACCAGTATGAATTCTCTGATGCTGATTAAGAGTTGAGCAATTATTAAAGACCTTCCCACATACTTGACACTCATAGGGTTTCTCACCTCTGTGAATTCTCTGATGTCTATTACAATCAGAAAAACAAGTAAAAGTCTTCCCACAGTCATAGCATTCATAGGGTTTCTCACCAGTGTGAGTTCTCTGATGTCTAGTTAGATGTGCACTTTGCCTAAATGTCTTTTTACATACCGGACATTCATAGGGCTTCTCATTAGTATGTGTTCTTTGATGCTGAAAAAATGTTGAACCAGATATAAATGCTTTTCCACACTGGTCACACTGATATGGTTTCTCACCAGTGTGAATTCTTTGGTGTCGAATGAGAGTTGAGCAATTATTAAAAGCTTTCCCACATTCTTTACATTCATAGGGTTTCTCACCAGTGTGAACTCGTTGGTGTCTGTTAAAGTCAGAAATACAAGTGAAGCCCTTCCCACATATAGCACATTCATATGGTTTCTCACCACTATGAATTTTTAGATGTCTACTTAGATGTGCACTTTGCCTGAAAGTCTTTTTACATTCCTGACACTCATAGGGTTTCTCATTTGTATGGGTTCTCTGATGTTGAGTAAGGGTTGAACAATTATTAAATGCCTTGCCACATTCCTTACATTCAAAGGGTCTTTCCCCTGTGTGAATTCTCTGATGTTGAGTAAGTGTTGAACGACTATTAAATGCTTTCCCACATTCTGCACATTCATAAGGTTTTTCACCAGTGTGAATTTTCTGATGTCTATTGAAGTCAGAAAGAGAAGCAAAGGCCTTCCAGCATTGTGTGCATTTATAGGGTTTCTGATCGGTATGAATTCTTTGATGTCGAGTAAGGTGTGCACTTCGTCTAAAACTCTTACCACATTCCTGACATTCAAAGGGTTTCACACTAGAGTGAGTTCTCCTGTGTTGAATAAGTGTTGAACAGCAGATAAAAGCTTTCCCACATTCTTTGCATTCATATGGTTTTTCACCAGTGTGGATTCTATTATGTTGAGTAAGGAGGGCACGTTTTCTAAAGCTCTTTCCACATATCTGACATTCGTAGGGTTTGTTATAATTTATTTGATATTGAGTAAGTTGAAAGTCATATGCAAATTCTCTGCCACACTCCTTAAATTCATCACATTTCTTTGCAGGAAGACTTTGCTGATGTTCCATCTTATTTGTGTAAAATATGAAGGCCTTCTCACACATTTCATCAAGTTTGTCACTAGTATGAATTCCTATCTGTTGAGTGAGGTTTTCATAATTTTTCTGTTCATAGCGTTCATTTCCAGTCTGAATTACTTCATTTGGAACCAGTGATATAGGCTGAATTATTTCATTTTGAACCAGTGGTATAGGCTGAATTATTTCATTTGGAACAAGTGATGGAGGCTGAATGAATTCAATTGATAGTTTTTCAAATGGCACTGTCATGTATTGGAAACATTCCTCTTTAGATTCTTCTTCTTTTTCAAAATGTCTGTTACATTTCAAATCAGTTCCAAAATAAGACTCTCCATCAAGACAAGAACTTGTGGTTCTGTTCATTAATTCCCATTTTAATGATCCCATTTCCAAAATACCATTCTTTAGAGTCAACTCTTTAGTTTCATACCAAGACAGCAAATCTGAAAGAAAATAAATATATTTTTCTGTTTTAGGAGTAATTAAATGTGTACATTAGAAACAAGCAGAAAAACAGTACTATTAAAAAGCAAACTGCTTAAAGAACTTTCAAATATTGTTATTTACTTTGTGAAAAACAGAATGGTTATACTAATACCAAACAGACTTTAAAGTAACCTATATTATAAAAAATAATTTTATCAGAAGGATAAAAGCATCAATTCACCTGGAAGACTTAGAAATCAGAAATGCTTATATACATAATAAGAAATACATGCTGGGGCTGGAGAGATGGCTCAGTGGTCTAAAGCACCTACTTGGAACAAGCTTGGCAAAGCATCAGGGGACCGCGGTTCGATCCCCCAGCACCACATGCCAGCCAGCCCCGCCCCCTGGTGGACTGAGCTGGCCACACACACACACCACACTCACTCTCTCTCTCTCTCTCTCTCTCTCTCTCCCCTCTCTCTCTCTCTAATAAATAAATAAATAAAATTAAAAAAAAAAAAGAAATACATGCAACAGTAATTTAATTCAGTAACACAAAACAACCAAACCTTCCCACATTAAAGAAAATCAGTAAATAGAGAAAAACTTAAGTAATAATGTCCACTAGCTACAACTAGTTACTATTTATAAAACACAATATAAAAAACTGCAAAATATACATTCTGTTCAAAAGTAAATACCTTCAAAATAAGCTGCATGGGGGGCCAGTAAACTTAATATTAATAGTAAACTCTTAATATAACAACAAATGTCAAAAATCATAATACTTAAATCTTTGACCACAATGAAACTAAATTTGAAATTTTTTTTTTTTTTTTTAAAACTGGGGCCGGGGAGATGGCTCATTGGAATAAGCGCTTCCCTGGCAAGTGCAAGGGCCTGAGTTCAATCCCCGGTTCCTCAAAAAAAAAAAAAAAAAAAAAAAAAAAAAAAAAAACCACCTAGTAAAAGCTCCTTATATGTGAAAATGAACTAAACCTTGAGGAAATTTGAAAAGATTTAGAAATGAACTACAATGTAACTATAGCATATAAAAATATATGCAGAGCCGGGGAGATAGCTTAGTAGAATAAGCGCTTGCCTGGCAAGCTCAAGGTCCAGAGTTCAATCCCTGGTACTGCAAAAAAATAAAAATAAAAATAAATAAAAAATAAAAGTATGTGCAATTAGGTAAAAGAATTGTCCTAATTGTACTTTTAAATGCTTCTGGGGGGGGGGGGAAGACGTAGGGTTCTACTAAAAAATTACAGAAAAAAGAGCAAAATAAACTGGAGCAAAGAAGTCATAAAAATCGATAAATTGATATGTAGTAATTAACAGAGCCAAAGGCTATTTCATTGAAAAAGATCAGAAAATTTGATACTTTTTAGCCAAACAGTCCACATACACATATAATACAAAAAGAATATCAGGAATAAAAGTATTTGTAAATCCTATATAATTAATAAAAATGTTTAAGTAAATAATTATTACTAAATACTTAAATAAGAAAATACAATGGGGGAAAAACCCATGCAGGCCCCCATTCTATCCTTCTCTAGGACAGTAGCTTTCTTTCCCCCAATAAATATATACTGCTTTAAAAAAGAAAATACTATGAAGCCAAATATGGTGGCACATGCCCATAATTCCATTACTTAAGAAGCCGAGATAGGAGGATCTCCACAAGTTTAAGGCCATCCTGGGCTACATGGTGAGTTCAAGGCCACCCTAAAGTACATAATGAGACCCTGTCTGAGAAGAAAGAAAGAAAGGAAATAGTATGACCTATTTCACAACTATATGTATAATTACATATAAATAAATTATATATAAATAAGTTAGATTTAAAAGATTACTTTTTTTTTTTTGGCAGAACCAGGAACTCAGGCCCTTGTGCTTGCCAGGGAAGTGCTTATTCTACTGAGCCATCTCCCCAGCCCAAGATTACATTTCTTAATAAACACAAACTATCAAAGATCACTCAAGAAGAAATATTCACAAGAGTAGCTATCCCAGAAATTGAATTTATAAAAATAAATAAATTTTTAAAAACCAGCCTAAAGATAAAAGTGGCAGAAGTGGCTTTGCTGGTAAATTCTACTAAATAAGGAAAAAATATCTTTCAAATATAGAAATGGCTCCTAACTCACTACAGGATGCCAACATAACACTACTAGTAACCCTAGAAAAAGACAATGGAAATCTATAGATTTTCCTCTAAAATCCTTTCACATACTAAGCGATACAATCCAGTATTATATACAAAAAACATACTAGATGATCCACTAGAATTTACCCCAGAATATGAGTTATGTTACAATTTAAAAAGCAATCACCACGGGGCTGGAGAGATGGCTCAGTGGTCTAAAGCACCTACTTGGAACAAGCTTGGGGACCGCGGTTCAATCCCCCAGCACCACATGCCAGCCAGCCCTGCCCCCAGGTGGGCTGGGCTGGCCACACACACACAATAAATAAATGTAAAATAAATAAAAATATCTTTAAAAAAAAAAAAAGCAATCACCACAATTCAAAATATTAACATTTTAAAAAGGAAAATCACATAATCACTTGGAAAAAGGCAAAATATACTCTTAACAAAATTCAACAGCTGGGCTGGGGAGATAGCTCAGTAGAATAAGCACTTCCCTGACAAGTGCAAGGACCTGAGTTCAATCCCAGGTTCAGAATTTTTTTTTTTTTTTTTTTTTTTTTTTTTTTGGTGGAACTAGGGACTGAACTCAGGTCCTTGCACTTGCCAGGGAAGCACTTATTCTACTGAGCTATCTCCCCAGCCCAGTCATAAAAATTCTTAACAACCGAAAAATATAAGGGAACTTTGTTTTTCAAGTAAATGACATCAGTTAAAAATTTGTAAGAAACATCACATTCTACTGAAATACTGCCAGACATGGAGACCCATGCTTGTAACCTCACCACTCTAGGAGGCTGGTTAATACAATCAAGCCCAGCTTGGGCAACTTAGTGACTTAGAAAAACCTGACTCAAAATTAAAATATATCTAGTGGTACTAATCAGGGTCAAGACCCCGGGGTTTAACATAAAATATTAAAGGCTTTCTACTTTATGTCAGAAGCAGTAAGTGATCAACACATTATCTTCATTATGGTGCTGACTTCATAAGAATAGATTTATATCAAAATTGTCAAATGGTACACTTTAATGCATCTACTTAATTATGTGTCAATTGAACTTCAAAATATCTGCTAAAAAAAAATTCTTCACTAGTCATGGTTCCACATGCCAGTAATCCCAGTACTTTGGAGGCTAAGGCAAGAGGATGCCAAGTTCACAGTCAATCTATTTCACATAGCAAATTCAAAGCTGATCTGGACTATATGTGGGAATGCTATCTCAGAGAGAAAAAAATTGTTTGCATTAAAAATACTGATACTCTCCCATTTCTCAAACTATTTCTTCTAAGACTTTGGCTTTTGAGTACAGCTTTTCATGCAATATTTCAAAGGAAAGACAATAGGAGTCTAACTAGTTTATAGTTCCCTGAAATACATTCTGATTTTTCCCCACCCAGTTATTCACCTGGATATGATCCTGTTTTTCCAGCCATCCAAGGTTCCTTCCCTTGTTCCAATAGGAAAATTACAGATGGCTTAGAAATAGCAAGTCCTGTTCAAAGAAATAAGATTAAAAATCCATATATAAGTGAAAAAAACCTATTGATTTGGAATCAGTTTAACCTAAAACAAATGGAAGATCCTCAGAAAGAAGATGCAAAGAAAAATCAGCACTTAACAATCCTGTTATATGCAGAAATTACAAATGAAAACTAAAACAGGGAGATTATCATAAGAAATAATACGTGTATAAAATATCAAAGTACTTCACAACAAACTACTTACTACGAAGGTAAAAGTAGTGGCTTCACAATGCAAAACTTTAGATTATTTCAACCAACTGATCAAAGTTATCATTATCAGTGAAAAGACATATAGAATTCTTTATCTCTTGATATAAGGACTAAAAAAAAGCATATTATCATTTCTGTGGTCATCACGCCCAAAATATATAACCTTAATGTAATCATTAAAATACCTTAAAAAGACACAATTCAAAGTGTCAAGGTCAGGAGTACCAAAGCAAATTTCCAAGATTAGAAGCCTACTAATATGCCAAGTAATTATAGTGTGCAATGCTGGATCAGTACAAGTACAGTACAGGGTAATCACTAACATCTAAAATAAAGCATATGAATAATTACATAAAATTTGATCAGTGTTCATTTTCTGGTTTACATAATTATACAATGCTCATATAAATTGTTTGTTTTTTGTTTTTGTGTGTGTGGAACCACACAAAAATTGAACTCAGGCCCTTGTGCTTGCCAGGGAAGCGCTAATTCCATTGAGCCATCTCCCCGGCCCCCTATAAACTGTTAACACTCTGAAAACCTGGCTGCATGCTGTTCAGTCTTAATACTTAATGTCGTTTCAAAATAAAAGTTTTTTGTTGTTTGTTTGTTTTTTTTTAAACTGGGATTCAGAGAGCCAAGCATGGTTGTGCAATGCTGTAATCTCAGCACTCAGGAGGCTGAGATAGGAGGACTTCTGTGAGTTTTGAAGCCAGCCTGGGCCATAGAGTTCAAGGAACTCAAGCTGTAACTATATAGTGAGAACCTATCAAGAGAGAGAGAGAGAGAGAGAGAGAGAGAGAGAGAGAGAGAGAGGAAGAAAGGAAGGAAGGAAGGAAGGAAGGAAGGAAGGAAAAGACAAGACCCCACCTCAAATGGGATCCAGATAAACTTTTAGATAAGAGGTGAATAAAGCAATGGGAATATGGCCTTATTAATCTAGCATCAGCAGCACAAGGAACAGTTAGCCCTCTCTTCCAAGAAAAAATGAGGAGAGGAAGGATTAAAGTTTAAATACACATAAGGCTTCACCTCAAGTTCGTTTTTTTTGGGTTTCTTTATTTAAATATCAAGAATCATACTCAGGACCTTGTACTTGTCAGGCACATGCTTGTGCCACTGAGCTATATGGCTGTTTCTAACTCTAGTTATATTGGAAAGAAAAATAAAAGGTTTAAGACATAATCAATGTTTCTTCCTATGAAATTCTCTCAACATTAAATACAAAATCTCTAAAATTAAAAAAATACAAAACTTCTGAATTATATCTTTTGAAAACAAAAATACCAGAAGAGGTTTCTTAAATTTTAGATGAATCATTATATCCTAAATCTTACAGGTTGTTTTGTATGTATGTCCTTTATGTCCCTGTTACTGAATGACGGTCCTAGAGGATTTCATTCCGGGTCTTGGTGTCCTGAACCAAGAATTAAGCAAGAGTGTAGACTTTTTTTTTTTTGGTACAGGGTCTCCCTACTCAGTTGAGATTTGTAGTGATCCTCCTGCCTCAACTTACCCAGTGCTGGGATTACAGGCACGTACCACCACACCTGGTTTTGGGGGCCGGCACAACTTGTAGTACCGGAGATCAAACTCAGGAGCTTGCACTTGCCAGGCAGGCACTTAGACTGTAGAGCTATCTCCCCAGCCCCTAGAGTATAGCCTTATACTAGAAGTATACTCTACAGAACAAGAGTGGGATGGTAAAGAAGGCTCACAACAGCCTGAGAATAAAGGGAAAGGAGTCTTTAGTATCCAAAATACCTGGATTGGCTCCCACCTCATATAAATACAGCATTGGGACAATTGTCACATGGGGAAAAAATGAATGATTTGGAACAGTGCCTTTTGATTAGTTATACCCACATGCAAAGGAAGGGTTAGTAATAGCATCTTGTAACTGGTCCCATGAACAACACTGAATTCAGATGAAGGATTAGGAATAGCACCTTTTGTTTTGTCTCGTGAACTATACTCAGGAGAAGCCAGAAGCCTAGAATCATTTTTGACCTCACATTCTACTCATGCCTTCTCTTTTTAAACAATATCTTGCTCAACTCATTAGCTATGGATTTTGTGGACACATTTGGCCTATTTTGTTGTCCAGTTTGCCCCAGCCCTAATCTCCTTCTTACCTCCACCATAATCTAGCTCCTTAACAGTCAGGAAGGAAAGTCAATTAAAGAAAGCACAGGGGCACTGTGAAGGTGAAGGAAGAATAGCAAAGGGTCTGACAGTGGCATGCTATTACACCAAAAACAGTTCAAACTAACCTTTTGGAACAAAGAACAGAAATTTGTCTAGAAACATGACCTGAAAATATAGTAAATGTTTAAATTTTAAAAAAATATTATTACAGTAAAAGACATTGGTATTAATCTTCCTCAAAATATTCCCCCTTCATCAAATACGTGTGAGAATTCCCAACAGAGACAACATTTTTTGAATTACAGGGAATAGATGAACTTACCCAGTGATATGAAGGTGTTATAGTTCTCCAACATCACATCTCTGTATAAGTTTCTCTGAGAAGGGTCCAACCCTTCCCACTCTTCTTCAGAAAATTCTATAGCCACATCCTCAAACATCACTAATCCCTGAAAAGAAAATCCCATGCAACAAACGTATCAGTAAAGAAAATATATTTCACATGAAGGATAAGAATATTTTAAAAGGCTTTCCTGGAAGGCACTGTATTCTATAGTAAGCAACAGGGTAAAACTAGCACCTTACAAGACAATAGGAAAACATATAAATTACTAAACACATATTGTTGAACAATCCTATGTTGTGGAGTAGATAAAAGCTGTAGGGGCTGGGGAGATGGCTCAGTAGAATAAGCGCTTGCCTGGCAAGCACAAGGGTCTGAGTTCAATCCCTAGTCCCGCAAAAAAAAAAAAAAAAAAAAAAAAAAAACCTGTAACCTTGGGGAAACTTCTATTATTAAACTCACTGGGAAGCAATGTAAATTAGAAAGGAACAGCTCTCTTATTATGTTGAACACACGGTCTTTGCACAGTAAAGAGCTAACTCAGCAAGCGTGGAGCTGTAAGCTAACTCCCTGAACATTCCACAGAAAGAACTGGTTTTTCAGCAACTTTGGAGAAATAATCTGAAGTCTTGAATACTTTGCCTAATGAGTGTTTTTGTGTGTTAGACCTTACGGTATACCAGCATGACTTCTAGGGAGGTGGAGATAGAACAGCTAAGGTCAGCAGTGGGCATTGTATGTACCCCTAATAAAAACCTGGACATAGCCAGGCATGGTGGCACATGTTTCTAACTCTAGTTATATTGGAAAGAAAAATAAAAGGTTCAAGACATAACCAATGTTTCTTCCTATGAAATTCTCTCAACATTAAATACAAAATCTCTAAAATAAAAAAATACAAAACTTCTGAATTATATTTTTCAAAAATAAAAATACTAGAAAAGGTTTCTTAAATTTTAGATTAATCATTATATCCTAAATCTTACAGGTGATTTTTGTATGTCCCTGTTACTGAATGAGGGTCCTAGAGGATTTCATTCCAGGTCTTGGTGTGCTGAACAAAGAATTAAGCAAGAGTGTAGACTTTTTTTTTTTTTTTTGGGGGGGGAGGGAGTACAGGGTCTCTGGGAGGCTGAGTCAGGAGAACTGCCAAATTTGAGCCTACCCTGGCCAATTTAGCAAGACCTTGCCTTAAAATGAAAAAATAAAAAATGGGCCAAGGATGTAGCTTAGCTTGAAGGTCCTGTGTTTAATCTCCATCAGATCAGAGGCTTTACAGATAGACACTGACAGGAATAGACATTTACCCGAGGCAGGGCTTTTGCTTACTTAAGAGATTGATGTAAATGGTCAAAACCACACAATGAATCAAACAGAAGAAAATGTACCAATTTTGAGCACCATGCTATACTTCCTCAGGCCAAAAAAGAATAATTTATATATGACAGAGTCCAACAATGTGCAAAGGAGTCCAAACCAAACAGATTTACTGAAGCTAGGAGATAGAGAAAGTTAGGCAGATAGAGCACAGGTTCTGAATAGCTAAACTGAAGTAAACTAAGTCAGGGCTTGAATTAGTTAACATATCAAAAGGCCAGAAGAATTAACATAAACAAAATGACTACCATGGTATAAATAAACTGCAAGAGACAAAGAACAGGTCCCTACACAATTGGGCAAAGCCCTGGATAAAGTAAAATGCAAACAACTTTCAGGACTTCAAAGGCCTACCTGCAACCAGGAACATTTTTACTTTCTGTCACATTCACTCATATAAAAAACTGTATAAAAAGCCAACAGATATGGAACCTTTGCCCAACAAGTGGACAGTTTTCCATTTATTCTGTTAAACAAACACTTGGTCATTTCCCACTGTTTTTGTGCGCTATTTTGTGGGCTTCAAATTTAATTACCCCAAAATGAAGACTCAGATCACAGCACAGGAGAGAGCTGGATACATTACCATGCTGATTATTATCCTCAAAGTAGTGGTTTGAAGGAGAACTGGTGTAGGACAGTGATACATCCACTGAAAGAAGGGCTACCTTATGTGCCTTCATGAGTGTGTGCTCATGCTGAGGAAAGCCATGGCAGAGTCCCTGCTAGACAGGTTCCTTCACCTCACTTGAGGACAGGGAAGAGGCTCTGGGGGAGAATGCTGATACAGATGAACAAACGTTCCCCACATCATCTCAACTTTCTTTCCCAACTGACACAGAAGTCCTGGAACCAGAAGTACAACTCCAAATGATAGAGGCAGAGATGATCCTGAAATAAACTCTGAAACTCTTCAAATCTTATGCCAAAATTCCCAAGGTCTTGGGGGATGGGTTGTCTTTGCACACCATCTGGCAAAATGACAGTGAATGCAAGTATACTGCCTAGCAGTCGAGATAGCCCCCCCATTTCTACACTTAAGTAAACTTTCCTTGTATGAATGAGAATGGGATGAGGGGTCAGCACTTGTAGATTCATTTTGATGCCAGCAATTTGGATGAACTTGATTTTTTTCATTATTAACTTTATTGAAAATCAGTAATAATATAGAAAAATAAAAATTGTAGACAAATATTGAAATGTGGAAGATATAACATGTAGACAGAGTGAATTTTAGAAAAATATTTCTGAAATGAATACATGAGATTAATAATAGATTGCCCATTGTAAAAAAATTATCTACAAACAAATGAATATAACCATAAAAATTGCCTAAAATAAACATGAATAAAAGAGTTTACAGATCAGTCATATAATAGTTCTCTGTGCAAAAATCAAGAAACTTATATTTATATAAGTAGAATTCTCAAAGTAGAAGGGGGTAGGCAATAAATATTTAAAGATTTAAAATTTCTGAATTTAGTTAAAATTATAGCACCACATTTCCAAGAAAAATGAACCTTTTGCACAAGAAATTTGAATAAAATCATACCAAGATATACAAAACTGAAATATTAAAAAACTAATTGTAAAG
>NW_004524659.1:9799788-9800836 GCF_000260255.1 Octodon degus
TAAATAAGTAAATAAACCATAACAAAAATACTGGAATGGCAAACATATGACCAGCACTTCTAACAGTATGGGTATAGGATATCACACAAAGTTCTAGTATGTGGTGGACATGGACAGTGTCCATGATGTTTACTGGTGGCCAGGTATCACTTGTGGGACTGAGCTACTGCTATTTCCTTGAAATCCATCCTGTAGACCCAGACAGAATCATGACCTATAGGGTGCAGAAGTCCATATATAGAGTATGCTGATGGAAACATTTTGCTACTGTATACAAAAGAATAATTGAAAGACTGATGTTATATACCTTTTTTTCTCCTGTGCTTAACTATTTGCCCTATTTGGTGGGTTCTTTCCATTCTGATTCGTGGAGTTGTAGTCATTTTGATCCCTCTCTAGAATATCTTTTAGTAGTCTGTGTATGGTTGACTTTGTCATCATGAAATTCTTTAGTTGTTCTTTCTCATGGAAGTATTTCACTCCTCCATTGAACTTGAGAGTTTTGCAGGTATCAGTCTGGGCTGGAATTTGTTTTCTTGCAAGAGTTGAAGTACTTTGCTTCATGCTCTTCTTGACTTGACGGTTTATGAAGAGAAATCTGCTGTTACTCTGATGGGTTTTCCTTTAAATGCGATGTTTCTTTTCTCTGGTGGCTTTTAGTACACTGTTCCTGTGCTGGATTTCTGTGATCTTGATTGTTAAATGTCTGGGTGTGTTTTTAATTGGGTTGATGTTATTTGGAATTCTATATGCTTCAGTTACTGAACGTCACAATGTTTCCCCATATTTGGGAAGTTTTCTGCTATTACTTCTGCCCATATTCTTTTGATATCATTTGTATTCACTCCTTTCTCATTGATGTCTATTAGTCTTATGTTGTTCATCTTTGAATCATCTTGCAGACCTTAAATTATTCTTTCCTACATCCTACTTTTTTTTTTTTTCTTACCTTTTCACTAGCTGCAATGATGTCTTCAAGGTCTGAAAGTCTATTTTCCCTTTCATTCAGATGGTTTTGCCAGCTTGTGATTGAAGCTTTTATTTCCTG
>NW_004524659.1:9801466-9803582 GCF_000260255.1 Octodon degus
TCCTGGATCAGCTGGGTGGGTCTTACCTCTAGCCTCTCTACAGGGAGTTCAGCTGCAGGGTTCCACAACGGGCCTGTCTGATGGAGGAAGTTCCACACACACGCTTGGCGTGGGTGCTGGCTGGAGTGAGGATCCAGAGGGCTGTGGGCTGCCCCATTCAAACGCTAGGGCTGCACTGGCTGGAGTGAGGATCTGGAGGACCCCAGGCGGTCCCATTTCACATGCGGGGCCTGTGCACTAGCTGGAATGAGGATCCGGAGGGCCCTGGCTGGTCCCACTCATATGTTTGGCCTGCGCATTTGAACCTGATTTCTAAAGGTGAAAGTCTGGGTAAAAAACAATATCAAACAGAAATAAAGGGGCCGGGGAGATGGCTCAGTGGAATAAGCGCTTCCCTGGTAAGTGCAGGGGCCTGAGTTCAATTCCCGGTTCTGAAAAAAAAAAAAAAAAAAAAAAAACAGAAAGAAGGAGGTACAGCAGCTGATAATAAAGGAATAAATAATGATGTGGGTTATCCAAGGGAAATCATGAATAGCCATGATTATGGCTATCCAGGAGGGAAAACAGTATTACATTGGTGCCTTGAAAGAGGCTCACAGCAAGAGAATGAAACTGTTTCTTAGCACAGTCACCCAAAAGGTGAAGCCACATGTTTTCTGAGACCTTTCATAATTTTGGAAACTGGCAGTCAAGTGGAAGCCTAAAAACCTGTGTGGTATCATTCTGGGATACATTCTCATTGAGCAAAATGATGAACATGGCCAACTGAAAACAACAAAGCTGAACTATAGTGACATGTCAGTATCTTTGGACTCTTATTTATAGGTTAGAATCTACTATCAAGCATATTATTTGGGAAGGAATGTGAGGGAATTGCTGTCTACTAGACAATCAGAGCAGATGATGTATACCAGTAGACTGATTTACTTAGTAACTACAAACCGAGATGACCAGATGCACCAAAGATTTCTGGTTATAATGGGCAAAATAAAACTGTAGCAAACCCAATATGCCACAGTATGCTGTGGACAAATACATCTGGTAAAATTTTATACATAAAAAACAATTAAACAGAACAGAAATAGTGTTTCTGATTGAGTAAAATAGTGGACATCCCATAACAGACTCCAATTCCCCTAAGAGGAAATAACCATATACCTCTTTTATAGTAAAAACTTGTGAAAGGATTTATAGTTAATAAATGACTTGCAAATTAAAAATTTCTATATGACTTGAGTATCTATCTTTTTCTTATTTTCAAATATCTAACACAATTTTATATTTTCATTTTTCCTAATCCATGAAAAACTGAATACACAAAATAATCATAATAGCTTATATAACTTGAGCGTATTTTACGTACCAACATTTTCAAAGGGTCTTACATGTATCAGTTTGGTCATTACGACAAACCTACAAGAAATGCCATTAAACTTTCTGTTTTACAGAAAAGGAAACAGAAAATTTAAGTAAATTCACAAGTACACACAGACACTGAAAGCCCCACATGGCCTACAAGATGCTTGGATCAAAAAAAGCAACATATACTGCCTTTTATCATCCAAGTAGATTTGTGAAATAAAACAAAATCATGCTAGTAAATCTCAGATGAGACTTGGTTACTGTTATGGTTTGATCTAAAATGTTCCTCAAAAGCCTCAGGTGTTTGGAAGGTGGCTGGATTATGAGGACACTATATCTGACTTTAGTTTTAGGAGGTGGGTTCCGGTAGGAGGCAGTAACTGAGAATGTGACCTGGAAAGTTTCCCTTCTCTTTCTGCTTCCTGGCTGCCAACATGTAAGCATCTTTCCTCCCTATACCATGACATTTCTGCCTTGAATATAGTCTATGGCCACAAATTACAATCACGAGTCAAAATAAACTTCTTTTCCTTTAAGCTACAGGTGTCCAGTATTTTGTCCCAACAATGAGGAAAGTGACTAAGACATATTTTGGTACCAAAAGTGGGGCCACAGCATACTGTGGTTCAGAAGCTTCTGGAATCATTTGTGGGAAGAGTTTGGAAAGATTTGAAAGGGCTGATGAGATAGTTCAGAGAACTAAGTGCCTGCTTAGGCAAGTGCAAGGACCCGGGTTCGAAATCCAGCAACACGG
>NW_004524659.1:9805125-9806598 GCF_000260255.1 Octodon degus
TTGAACTCAGGCCCTTGCACTTGCCAGGGAAGCGCTAATTCCACTGAGCCATCTCCCCGGCCCCGATATGGCCATTTTCCAAGAATTGTGAAATTAATTAAATTTATAAACTGAGGTACCATTGTACTTTACATCAGAGAATATCTCAGGAATCAGCAATACCATACATCTGTCTTAGGTACTTTCTCTGTCACTGAGATAGTTACTGTTATAAAGTGGAAGCATATTTCCAGAAAAAAAATTACAAAAGTAGTTAATAGATATAAGAAATTTCACCTCACCTTGAACATGGTTTTTTGATTCACAATAGCCATGCTTCCCTGCTCCTCAAGTTGCTCCTGGAAAAATACAGAATTGGAGAAGAAAAAATACAATTAAAAAACATTAGTTCCGTCTCAACATTAATTAGATCTGCTATTCACGCCCTCTGCCATCATATACCAAGAGACCTACATTTTTCACAGCAATTTTCCATCAAGCCACCAAAAGACCCATCATGAGGGAATCCCTATTCCTGGTGACTCTTTCTCAGGTGTTACCTTCACATGAGGTCTCCTCCAGCTCTAAAATTCTAACCAAGTGGTACAGCATTCACCTTGCATTGCCAAAACTTTGGGTTCCACCCTCAATACAAAATACAAATAAAAAAATAAAATTCTAGCCCAAGGTCAGAGTGTGGCTCATCATTCATCACTATTACCTGTTACTTTCATCTGAATGCTGGGATTATAGGCCTGTGGTCATGCCTAGCAAGTTTTTCCTAGTTTTGACATCACTTTTGATAATGAAATATCATTCTTAAACAATATCACCTGCTATTGCTAGCGTATTTATGTTCGATCTGCTAGTAATACAGCCACTCCTGTTGACTCATGGTTTGTTTGTATGGTGTATCTTTTTCCATCTATTACCTTTCAAACTACTTTTGCCTTTGACCCTAAACTATGTTTCTTAAACTTAATGGTTAGGGGAAAAAAAAAAACAAAACTGAACAAAATTTTTTTTTTTTTTTCATTTACTAAACACTGACCTAAAAAAATCCAAATTTTTTTTTTTTTTTTTTTTTCATTTTATGTATTTAGTACAAGGTCTCACTATGCAGATTGGACTCCTGGTATTCTCCTGTTTTCAGCCTCCCCAGTGCTGGAATTACAGGTATGTACCACCACACCTGGATACCATCCTGGCTCAGGGTGCCCCAGGGGCAGGGCCAATTAAACCCTTGTCACTGTGTTTACCAAAGCAGGCATTTAGTCCCCTGAGCTATCTCGCTGGCCCTAGAAATTGTTGTTTTTTTTTTTCTTAATCCCATCTGATAATCTCTGCTTTTTGAGTGGGATATCTAGACCATACACATGTGAAATTACTGATGAGTGGATTTACATTTAATATTCTCCTATTTATTTTCTATGTCTTTTTATTCTATTTGTGCCTCTGTAACTGCATTTCTTTCTTTCTTTCTTTTCTTTTTTT
>NW_004524659.1:9806763-9817464 GCF_000260255.1 Octodon degus
AGGTCCCAGAAATGCAAGTTTAGTATTTAAAAATCATTAAAATTCTTGTTGACAGAAAAATTTCAGTGTATTAGTTAAAAAACAAATGATCATTTGAAAGATGTAGCAAAAGTACTTGGGAAAAAAATCTAACACATATTTCTCAAAAAAGCTGTGAACAGAGCCAGCGAGATAGCTCAGTGGTCTAAAGCGCCTGCTTAGGCAAGCTTACAAAAGCTCACAGGGACCATAGTTTGATCCCTGGCACCCCCAGTGTGGGCTGAGCCACTAGCCACCAAAAAAAAAAAAAAGCTGTGAACAATAACATGAGGAATACAATGGAATTTCTACAATCTGATAGTAAACAACTACAGAAAAAACTTTCAGCTACCATTGTTCTTAGTGATAAGTGGTTGAATGTTTTCTCTCTTAGGAATGAGGTAAAGGATGTTAATTTTTTTTGTCCTTTTTTAGTCAGGGTTTCCATATGCAATTCACACTGGCCTTGAACTCACTCTGTGGCCTACGCTGGCCTCAAATTCGAAGTGCTCTTCCTGCTTCAGCCTCCCAAGTACTGGGATTACAGGTGTGTCACACCACGCCTCTTGTCATTTCTATTCAGAACACATTGTAGGTATGGCATAAATAAAATAAATATGAAAAAGAAGAGCTGTCTCTATGCACATAATAAAAACTTCAATGGAGAAAATCTTAATGAATACAGAAAAAAGTTACCAGATCTTTTTTTTTTTTTAATTGGATACCAAGTTTCACTATGGATTTCAGATTCTTAGTGATCCTCCTGTCTCAGTCTCCCCACTGCTGTGGCAGGGCTGGTACTGTGCCCAGGGCTCTGGGGCTGGCTCAGCATGTGGTACTAAGCAGATGCTTAGATCACTGAGCTATTTCCCCAGCCAATCTAATACATGAATTTCAGTCAACTGTATTTTTTGTTAAAATACAATTTTATTCCTAAACTAATAATACCTGCAAATTAAAACTAAATATACAAAAACCATTTACTATAGCATCATATAGATGAGATTCTTAGGCCAAAATGCACAAGATTGGCACTGAAAATAATGCTGAGAGCAAATAAAGAATACTTAATTATAAATACATACTTCATATTTATGACTTAAAAGACAATATTCTATGAGAAATAAAGTTCTGATGTATATAAGTTTAAAAAATAAATAAGTAAAAGACAATGTTAAGAAGTCAATTCTTGGCGGGGCTTACTGGTGCACACCTGTACTTTCACCACTACGGGAGTATAGGGCAGGAGAAACACAAGCTTGAGCACATGCAGAGCAACTTAAGAGTCCTAGACACTGCCTCCAAATATTAAATTACATTAAATTAAATTAATACAGAGGTGCTAGGGATGTATCTCATCTGGAGGGCCTGGTTTCAATCCAGTTTGGAAAATGGTTAAACGTCAATTCTGACCAAAGTGATCCATAAAAATGAAAGTTCCAGTACCTGCCATGTACTGATGTAAAAAAGGATTTATGGTGCTTCTAAAACCCATTTCAGGAGCTGGGTATCTAGCTCAGGAGCCTAAGCGCCTGCCTGGCAAGCTTAAAGTCCAGAGTTCTATCCCCGTACAATCAAACCAATAAATAACTAATTCATTTCAGGGCTGGGGAGATATCTCGGTGGTCTATGCCCTGGCCTGGCAAGCACAAGGACCGAGGTTTGATCCCGACCCAGCCCTGAAACTGAATGTGGTGCCCCACACCTGTAATCCCAGCACTGAGGAAACTGAGACAGGATTGCTGCCGGTTTGAGCTGCATATCGAGACCTTGTACCAAATAAATAAATAAGAAAATAAAACAACATTCATTTGGAAATGCCAGACTCAAACACTCAAAACAACTTTGAAAATAAAGTTGGAAAACTTACATTTCTTGATTTATAAGTTTAAGAGATATCGATCAAGCCAGTAAGGTATTCAACAAAATGAAATCCCAGAAGTAGGGCCACCGATATAGTCAAATGAATTTTCAAATTGCTTTCACATATTTTTCTGTCCACATTTAAAAGTCACTATGGATATTTTAAGAATAAATGTATCTAGCAAACAAAAACCCTATTTTATACTGCTATCACATCTATTATTTAGTTTTTCTTTTCTAAATATTTGAGTAAACGGACCTCAAACAACTACCGGTACTTTTCCCCACTTCACAGTGCAAAGGGGGCATCCAAAATCGTCAATCTGTCGATGGCCTCAAGCGCACGCTCTCGCTCTCACTCACAGTCACATCCTCCCTGCAGCCTTTCACTCCTGCCACACCCGCCCAGCTGCAGGGCCTGCGGCGGGCGTCTGGGTGCCGTCTGGGTGCGTTTCCAGCCCCATCCCGCGATCCGGCTGCGTCTCCTACAGCCAGCCTGCAGGCAGCCTGGTATCCAAGAAGGTCAGGCCTTACCTCCCGACTCCAACTGCTTACAACCAGTATCCAGACTCACCCCTATACAAAAGCACACATTGCACCTAGACGCGTTATCATTCTCGAGGACAAAAGAGCACTGCTTAGCCAGGTACTCATTAAGTCGGGTCGGACGTTTATAAGATCCCGAACAACATCTTTCCAGGCAGGTCAGCCATTTTTTTCTGTGCGCTCAGAGAACTACGTTTCCCAGAATGCACTACACTCTACCCAAAACCCGCGATATTGTCATTCTTAAAGAGCGCTTTTTCTGAACGCAAGTAGACAATCTCAGAAGAGAAGCACGAGTATGACTGGCAGTTTGAATTCAGGGAAATGTATTACAGAATACAGATTTGGGTCCCCTGTAATTTATGAGTCTTTTGTTCCGGGATGGGGTTGGGACACTGCCTGTGGAAAGAACTTCTGCACGACCCACCTCCGGTGGCTTTTTGGACCACTGGACAACATTCCCCGAAGGCCTTTGTAGCTAATGCACTCGGTCCCTTAAGTCAGTGGCTTCAGGATCGTGGTTGCCATTTAAGACTTGCCTTGTGTAAACTCCTCACCCAGGCTTTTATTGTCAAAGGCCTGGCAATAGAGGGAATGTCACCTGAAGTCCCTAAGCCTACTCTCTTAGCTAATAGGTTTTCATATTAGCCAATGAAATAGGTGGATTATTTTTACAGAATTCCAAAGTGTCAAAGACAGAAAATGGTTTTATTAGGCAGAATTAGGTAGGCACTTGAAAACTGAGTGCAGGCTCTTGAAGTGCTGTGGTCTAGGGCTGAGGACACATAGCAGTCATGAGAATTGTCCTTTAGGTTGACTGATACTAAGATGTTTTACCAAAAACATTGTTTAAACTCTTTGCATCTGTTCCTTTATCTTAGGATGAGGTTGTTGCTTTTACCTAATTATCAAGCTAGGCTAATTTATGCCTTTGAAGCATCTTCAAAGGTTTAGGGAATGATTGTTACACACATAGGTAGACATTAGTGAGCCTGCAGGGCACAAAGTCGAAAATATAGTACGGTAAGTATGCTTTACCACTTAGGGTTAAATGAAGAAATAAAAACATCAGTGCATAATCCACTTAGAATCATCTGTTTGGTCTCAGACCCAAAATGACCCCATATAGCACTATACATTTTAAAGTTATGTGTGATGCACATTCATCCTGATACCTGGTTATTTCCCAAACAAGTACCATATCATTTTTTGGTTATCTCAAATATAACCCACTGACATCAGAAATAGAGCCCTGGGGCTGGGGAAGATAGTTCAATGGAATAAGTGCTTGCCTGGCAAGTGCTCGGTCCTGAGTTTTATCCCTGGCATCAGAGAGGTGGGGGGAGGGAGGGAAGGGGAAAGGGAGGGAGGGGAGGAGGAGAGGGAGAGGGAGAGAAAGGCTTCTTTAAAGACACTCCTAGCAGAGACCTCACTTTCACTAGCACTTTTTTTTTCATAAAGTTCTACATTTCTTACGTGATTAAGGCCCCTGGAGGACCACTAAACATCTGAAAAGATTAAGGAAGACATTTTCAAGACACCAACTTTGTTTTTTTCTTTTTTTTTTTTTTTTTTTTTGGATGGAACTGGGGATTGAACTCAGGCCCTTGTGCTTGCCAGGGAAGTGCTTATTCTACTGAGCCATCTCCCCGGCCCCAAGACACCAACTTTCCAAAGTAACCTCTAAGAAAAATATTGCTAAGCATGTATATTATATAGTTAAAACAGTGATAATCATCATAGTTACCTGAACCCAGAGAATGAGCCTTCTGCACATAAAGACATTCAAGCAGGATAAGGTGGTATGTGCCTATAATCCCAGTACTCCGGGAAATTGAAGCAGGAGAATTTCAAGTTTAAACCTAGTTTATGCAATTTAGAAAGACCTTATCTCCAAAATAAATTTGGCATGGTGGTACACACTTGAATTACCAGTACCCATGAAGCAGTACTGTGGTCTATATTGTGGGCTCAAGGTCAGCCTGGACTATGCAGAGAAAACCTGTTGCAAATAATAATAATACTATAATTATATATACATATATATCATGAGATATAGATATCATGTACAGCTGGAGATGTGGCTAAGTATAAAGGTCTTGGGTCAATACACAGCATCAAAAAAAAAAAAAAAAAAGAATCCAAATTCGCACTTACAGTAGATGCCTACATGACCTTATTTAAAGGTGTAATTTTATCTTTTTATAGTAAATTTTGCCAAATTTCAACATGACCACCTATATGTCTTATATAAATTTTTTCACCCAAGACACAACACAAGTGAGGAACTGTGTCAAAAATCAGCTTCCCAGGGACAAGATGGGTGTGGAAGTTTAAAAACAAAACAAATGCAAAAACACAAGCCTGGAGAATAAAGATATGGAGTACTAGATAAATATGGATAACCTTGGGTAACTTTGTGTCCTGAATGATATTCTTAAAATTATAGCTTTTTCCCATAATTTTATTGAGAAACAAATAGCAATGAGGCAGTTTCAAATCAAACTGGTAGGACAGTTTCAATAATTAACACATTGCATACTCTCTTCCTAGTGGTTATTTGCTGTACAAGATGCAGACATGATATCCTATTTACAAACACTATTAGAACAAATCCCTCTGTTCATTAAGAGAATGTAACTATATATCTATCCTAACCAAAAAGTATAGTTTTAAAATTACGATTTTTCTTGTCTCTTTTCTACCTATATTTCTACCTTACGAAGAGCATGCATATCCATAGCTCTTAAACACACTCCAGGCTTTCTCTTAACTGTGGCATTTAACCTATTTAATGTAGCTACTGATGTTTAGATGTAAATGTGTTATTTTGTTTTACTTTGTGTTACAGTCTTCCTTTTTCTCTCCTCTTTGTGTTGAATTGGTTTTTATTATTCTTTTTTTTTTTTTTTTCTGAACTAGTTTGTAGGGGTTTTTTTAGCCACTACATCAGTAAACCCAATCATACTTATTGAGCCCACATTTATCAATGCTCTTTCTACTCAGTGTTTTCAATTCTATTGAGTCCCTTACATTTATAATACAAGGTATCAATTACAAAGAGGTTTTATTAGCCATGTGTGGTTGGGTATGCCTGTAATTCCTCTACTTGAGAGGCTGAGACGAAAGTATTGCCATGAGTTTGAAGCCAGTCTGGACTACGAAGTGAATTCAAGGACAGCCTGAACCCCATAGTGAGATCCTGTCTCAAAACAAACACACAAAAAAAGTGATTTTATTTGAAACTGCCATGAAACTATATTATTGGCAATTTACAGTTAATCAGAGAATTTTCTGAAATAAGTGGTAATAAAAATGTAAAATGGATAAATTCTATTAAAGTGAAAAAAACAGTACATCATTTTAAGGCAATAAAAACATTTTCTTCTGTACTAACTACTGCAGTAGAGAAGCTCACTGTAAATGGAGCTCACTGCTGGGAAACCAAATGCAGGTGTCTTGAAATGCTGTGGAGTGCTAAAGGAAAGACTGAGGGTATGAAGAAGGAGTCCAGTCCATGTGACTATGCCATCTGGATTTTTACTAACTGGCCCTTACACAGAGGAGACAGAAAGGTTTCTTTTATGACTGAAGTAGTTACTCAAGTTGGAGCAAGACATCCCTCAAAGATAGGCTATGATCCTCCCATAGGAACTGGAAGTATCTCCTTAAAGGCCTGTATTTATGGGTCTTTGACGAGAAAGTTCAAGATAGTACATTTATATCTCAAAGGGGTTGAGAAATGACTTAAAAATTACCAACTTCCTAATTATGAGAGGGGACTCAAGGACCTACATACTGATTTTCCAGTTTAGCTGGAACAAGTAATAAATTCTCTGCAATTTTGACCTGCCTCAGGCAAGCATTTTAAGGGGAGCTGGGTTTATCAAACAGAGACTTAAGCTATTCGACAGCATACTAGTTTGGTCAACTCTCTAAGTGCAGGCTTTTCAACAGTCATTTGTACCAAGTTTCTACAATTATATTTCCATCATGATATGAAATAATTAGCAAATGTATTCAACTTGATAAAGAAAAAATTACATCAGCTAACACAGTGTTTCACAATAGGAACCATTTTTAGTGACACAGTTTACAACAAGGACTTTGAGGCTGGGCCTACAAATACCTAATGGATAATGAATGCAGGCTAAGACATTGTCTGTCTGTCTGTCTTTCTCCTCCTCTTGCTTCTTCTTCTTCCTTTCTTCTTTTCTTCTTCTCCCCTTTTCTTTTCTTCTTCCTTCTTTTCTTCTTTCTTGTTCTTGCCTTCTTTCTCTTTCTTTTTCCTCCTCCTCCTCCTCCTCTCTCTCCTTCTTCTTCCTCCCCCTTCCCCCTTTGGTACCAGAGATTGAACTCAGGACCTGCACTTTCCAGGCAGGCACTTGTGCCACTGAGCTATATCCCCAGCCCTCTGCCTTCATTTTTGTGTTTGTACCATTTATTACCTTAAAATTTTGGGTAAGAGTGAAATAGCTACCATTGCATAAAATAAAATATCTGCTATGTCATAATCAGCCATTTAGTTGAGGATATCCCCTCTTTGTATAGCAAAGTATTAAATAGCTATGAATTGAAAAACCTGCTGGGCATGGAGGCATAAGCCAGTAATTTGAGCATTCAGGACACTCACGTTTAAGGCCAGCCTCAACTCCATGGCAAATTCAAGCCTGGCTTGAATTACATAGTAAGACTCTATCTCAAAAAACAAACAACAACAAAAAAAGCTATCTGTGCTATGTTCATTTAAAATGTTACTTTCCCCATTACTCTCGGACAGTGCAGCTGGTGAGAGGAGTATGAGTTCTCATTCATCCCTTTCTACATTGACCTGGGATGGTGCAGCAGGCAGGAGGAGTCTGAGCTTGGCCCCTCCATTTCCCCATCTACCTGGGATACTCTGGGTGGTGAGAGAAGTGTGAGTTTGGCTCCTTGCTTCCTCCACTGCCCTGGGACCATGGGTGACCAAAAAAGTCTGAGACCAAACCTCCCTTCCTCCCTCCATTGGTAGGACTCAAGGGCCTGCAGGAACACCAGAGACACATTCAGGACAGCCTGGAGTGAGGTATTTCAAGCACTGAAGAAAAACAATCTTCAAATTAGACTCATGTACCCTGAACAAGTATCTTTCAAAACTGATGGGGAAATACAATGCTTTCATGACAAAGAACAACTGAAGATAATTATGCCCACAAAACCAGCTCTACAGAATGCTCTGAAGAGCATATTATTAGAAAGAGACACCAAAGATCACAAATCAATAGAAAAAGGGTGCCAGGTAAGGCAAGCAAATAAAAAGAGGAAAAAGGGAACAAACAACAAGAAAAACATATAAAAGAAAAGCTAATACATATCAGTTATAACCATCAATGTAAATAATTTCAAGTCACCAATCAAAAGAAACAGACTCACAGAATTGTTGAAGAAGCAAGATCCAACAATATGCTGCATTCAAAAAAAGAAATTCATAGATTAAAAATCAAAGGATAGAAAAAAATTTTCCACGCCACAGAGGACACAAAACAAAACAAAAAAACAACCTGCCAATTTTGGTTGGGGAGATAGCTCAGTAGAATAAGCACTTGTGTGGCAAGCACAGGGTCCTGAGTTCAATCCCCGGTACAACAGAAAAACAAAACAGAAACAACCATGCCACAGGAACCCAGAAAAATGCAGAGGTAGCTATTCTATTTGCAGACTATATGAACTCTGAGCCAAAACTGATCGAAAGAGATAAATAAGATCACTACATATTTGTTAAGGGGAAACTCCAAGAAGAGATAACAATCAAATATTCATTCATCAAACATAGGTTCACCTAACTACATGAAACAAATATTAACAGCCATGATAAAAAACCAGCACTAACAAAACTACAGTGGGGAACTCTAAAATTCCACTCTCACAAATTAGACAGATCGACCAGACAAGAAAATCAACAATGAAACATGAGAATTAAACCAAGCCTGTGAATAAATAGACTGGTGTTACACACCAAAATATAAAAATATACATTCTCTTCAGCTGCACATGGGATTTTCTCCAAAATAGACCATATATTAGCTATCAAAACATGTTAGAGGAACTTAAATCATGCCATGCATGACAATAGCACAATGAAACTGTAAATCAATGATAAAGGAAATCACAAAAATTATATAAAGACATGGACATTAAACAACAACCTTCTAAACAAACAATGGGTCACAGAGGAAATTAGAGATGAAATTAAACAGTATTCCTAAACAATAATACTGATACAGCATACCAAAAGTTATGGGATGCAATGAAAATAGTCCTAGGAGGGACTTTTATAGTGATGAACTCACATACCAGGAAAATAGAATATGCTCAAATAAACAACCTAATGTTGAACCTCAACCTTCTAGAAAAGAAAGAACAAATCAAACCAAAAACTTCTATTGAGGGAGGAAATTATAAAGAGTAGAAATTAATGCATAGAGACTAAGAAAACAATACAAAGAATGAATGAATCGAAAAGTTGGTTCTTTGAAAGAATAAAATTGATAAACCTGGGGCCGGGGAGATGGCTCAGTGGAATAAGCGCTTCCCTGGCAAGTGCAAGGGCCTGAGTTCAATTTCTGGTTCTGAAAAAAAAAAAAAAAAAAAAAAAAAAAAAAAAAAAAAAAAAATATATATTTGATAAACCATTAGCCAACTCATCAAAAAAAAAGAAAAACACAAAATCAAGCAATTAGAAATAAAAAGGGGGAAATCTCAACAGATTCCACAGAAATTCAGATCATCAATACCTACTATAAGAAACTGTATTATAAGATGGAAAACACAAAAGAAATGAACAGATTCCAAAATACAATTAAGTTGCCAAAACTAAACCTAGTAGAAAAATTCTAAATAACTTGCAATCAGCAAATGAAATTCAAAATTTACCAACAAAGAAAAGCCCAACCTTTTCATGGTTGAATTCTATAAGAAATATAGAGAAGAAACATTATCATTAATGCAGAAACTCTAAAGAAATTAAAAAGGGAAGCAGTACTTCCAAAATCATTCCTAAAAGCAGTATTACCCTGATTCTAAAACCAGAGAAGAGCACAATCAATAAAGAAAACTACAGTCCAATCTCCCTCATGAACATGGATGCAAAAAAGATACTGGCAGGGGACAGGAGAGATGGCTTAGTAGAATAAGTGCTTGCCGGGCAAGCGCAAGGGCCTGAGTTCAATACCAGTTCCACCAAAAAAAATTTAAAAATAAAAAATAAAAAAAAAAAAGATACTGGCAAACAGAAAAGAGCAAATCATAGAGAATTCACCTCAGGAATGCAGGGATGGTTCAACATGTACAAATCAATAAATGTAATATGCCATATTAACAGAGCCATCTAAATAGATGCAGAAAGAGCATTTGACAAACTCCAACACTCATTCATGATTTAAAAAAAAAAAACCTACAGATAATGGGACTAGACGGTCTTTACCTCAGTCTTTGATGGGTTTTGTTGTTGTTGTTATTGTTGTTTTTATTTTTGTGGTACTGGGAATTAAACTCAGGACCTTGCACTTGCCAGGCAAGGTGCTGTGCCACTGAGCTCTATCCCTGGCTTACCTCAATCTTACAAAAGCCATATATAACAAACCAATAGCCAATATCATATCAAATGGTCAAAAACTGAAAGCCTTCACTCTAAAAATAGGAACAAGGTAAGGATGTCCACTATTACCATTCTTATTCAAGCCAGTTCTGGAAAAGTAAACCAGACCAATTAGAGAAGAGAAAGAAATAAAATGAATGAGAACAGGAAAAAAAGAAGTTAAATTGTCATTATTAGAAGATGACACAATACTCTACTTAAAAGACTCCCAAAACCCCACCAATAGGCCTTTAGATTTAATAAACAAATTCAGTAGCATAGCTGGATACAAGTCAACACTCAAAAATCAATAGTATTCCTGTACCCAAGAAACAAAGTCACATAGAAATTAGGGAAAGTATACCCTTCACAATAGCGTTTAAAAAAATGAAATACTTAAGAATCAACCTAGGGCTAGCCAGATAGCTCAGTGAACTAAAGTGCCTGCTTAGGCAGAGCGCAGTGGCCGGGGTTTGAGCCCTGGCATGCTGTGCCAGCCTCACCCCTGGGGCACGCTGAGATGGTGACTGAGACTGGGTGTAGTGGCACACGCCTGTAATCCCAGCTCTTGGGAGGCTGAAAACAGGTGGATCACTATGAGTCTGATCTATGTAGTGAGACCCTATAAACCCTATAGACCCCGTACTAAATACAAAAAA
>NW_004524659.1:9817564-9819539 GCF_000260255.1 Octodon degus
AAAAAAAAAGGAGGTTGAAGAGGATATCAGAAAATGAAAAGATATCCCTTGCTCTTGGACAGGAAGAACCAACATACTGAAAATGGGCCATAGTCTCAAAATTGCTATACAGATTTAATCAAATCTCAATCAAAATACCATTCACATGCCTCATAGATCTAGAGAAAACACTCCTAAAATTTATTTGGAACAGAAAGAGACCTAAAACAGCAAAAGCAATTCTGGACAACAAAGGCAAGGCAGGAGGCATCATAATCCCAGACCTGAAAATATAACACAAAGCTACTTTATGTAGCATGGTTTTGGGAAAAAAAAAATAGGCCTGAGAATCAATGGAACAAATTAGAAGATACAGATATAACTACAAACACACTCAGCAACCTTATCTTTGACAAAGAAGCCAAACGTCTTCACTGGAAAAAAAGATAGTCCTTTTAATAAATAGTGTTGGAAAAACTGGCTTTCCACATGCAGAAGACTAAAACTAAACCCATGTCCATCATCATGCACTAAAGTCAAAATGAATAAAATATCTAAATATTAAAATAGAAACCCTGTACTAAAGAAATAAATAATTTTTAAAAAAAACAACTAGGATTAGAGGTTCTATTTGACCTAGCTATTCCCCTCTGGGTATCTTGCCAGAAGAATTAAAAAGCATCATATACAACAATATATATGCAGCCATGTTTACAGCAGCACAATTTGTCATAGCTAAATCTTGGAAACATCCTAAATGTCTATCAACTGAGGAATGGATATATATATATATATATATTACTACCCAACCATAAATAAGAATAAACTGGAGACTTTTATTGGTAAATGTACCAAGTTGAGACCATAAGCGAAATAAATCAGACTTAGATGTGTAAATATTGAATTATATCACTAGTATGAGAAAGTAAACAAGTAAATATGATCCAAATGTGCAATAGATATTGTGAATTGGGAAGAAACTGCTCAAAAGAAAAGACAAACTCGGGGTGGAGAGATAGCTCAGTAGAATAAGTGCTTGCCTGAGTTCAATCCCTGGTTCCACAAAAAAAAAGAAATTATGGGAGAAAGGGGAAAGGAAAAAGGGGGATTAATATACCATATATGATATATTAATATCACAAGATCTTAACTATCTTGTGTATAAATAAATAAATTTGTGTGTGTGTGTGTGTGTGTGTGTGTGTATTTATACACAAGATAGTTAAGACTGTTATACAACTAGTTTCTCTTAGTCCATTGAAAAGTTTGTGGGGCCGGGAAACAGCTCAGCAGAATAAGCACTTGCCTGACAAGCATAGGGCCTGAGTTCAATTCCCAGTTCTGCAAAAAAAAAAAAAAAGAAAAGAAAAAAAAGAAAGGAAAGAAAAGAAAAGTTTGTGCTACTATTGCTTGAAAATGTTTGTATAATGGATTGAATTTCTATAGTGGAAACAGGACTCTTCAGATGGTCTATTACACCATTTAGTGGATGTACTTCATTGTAACGCACTAAGAATTTACCAGTTCCATGTAAATTCTCAACTTTAGTGGCTAAGTATTACATAGAAAAATCTGTTTATTATCTTTTTTTACATAATAAGGTAACTACTTTTACTTACTGATATGTTTATTAGCACTTACCTTATTTTCCAGAAAGCTTGAGGTTAATTCAACAGTATACTCCCTACAACCATTCCCACATACAAAATAAACCAGCCATATACCAGAATAACTTCTTTTATAAATATGTGTATACCCACATGCTGTACTGACCCTACCCCTGGGGCACACTGAGCCAAGACCAAATCCAGGCATGGTGGCGCACACCTGTAATCCCAGTGTTGGGGAGGCTGAAAAGAGGAGATCACTATGAGCCCAAGCTGCATAGTGAGACCCTGTACCAAATGCATAAAAATAAATTAAATAAGGGGCTGGGGAGATAGCTCAGTGGAATAAGTACTTCTCTGGCAAGCGCAAGGGCCTGAGTTCCACCAAA
>NW_004524659.1:9826359-9829193 GCF_000260255.1 Octodon degus
TGCAATGGAAAAAATAAAAAATAAAAATAATAAAGTTTGTTTAAATTTTAAGTCCAACACACCAAAGTATAAATCATGAGCAAGTGGTCCCAGAAATGTAACTCTAGTTAATACCTGTGCAAAGCCACAACAGTTTGCTTCAAAGCCCAGGGCATCTAAAGATGCATAAGGACATGACCTTGCCATGTGACACAGGCATACAGCAGGATACTCTGACATATGCATAGCTTAGCATAGATAACCACACATGCACTACATTGTTATGACTGTATATAAGAATGTAAACGTTGAAAGCAATCTACGTATGGGCCAAACAGCAAGATGCTTGCTGCTGTTGCTGATGTCTACTCCATGTGGTTTATTTTCTTTGGGGATGTCACCTATGAAAATACCCTTTAAGACCCCAACCCAACAAGTAGTGTAGTCAGCAAGATGAGGTAAGTGTCCCTATAGTCCGTGGAAACAGCATATGACTAAAAGGGAGAGCCCTGGGGGATTGCTACCAACCTGCTTCCCCTGGCCTCACCTTGGTTACCCGTAGTTGCCTTTTCAGCATCTTAGAGAAGCTCCAAGGACTGGGAAGCAACTCAGGGATGTGTTGAAAGCTTTAGAGCCAAAAGACAAGCAAAGGATATAAAGCTGCAGGTAAAAGGCTTAACTCCAAGCAGTAGTCTAGATCTTGGCAGATCTTGGCAGAACCTGGTCACAGTAGGAGCTCAGTGAGAGTGCTGGCATGGGCAAAGACCCCATGCTGGATCTTCCAGCAGCAAGAGAAAGGGCAGGTAAACAATGATCAAGGACAATGAGCTGACCCTGCAGAACGACCAGCAGCCCAACAGTGGCAAACCCCACCTAGTGGGTGTCAGCGGAAGCACGGCCAGTGGAAAGCAGGTAAGCCAGATGCAATGGAACAAGTGGGACTTTAAACAATGGCTGGCTGCCATGGAAGCCATATTGCAGAGCACAGGAAGTACTGCATCCTCCTGGAATGTTAAGTCCCCATCCATGAGTCCATCCCCTGGTCATACACAAAAGACCTGCTATTCACCAGAAGGTGGAGGAGTCCCTAGCTCAGGGAGATAGGTCGGGGGTACCATCTACATCTACCCAACATATCTATATATATCTATATCTATATCTATATCTCGATATCAATATATCGATATAGATATAGATATAGATGTAGATATAGATCCATGAAGCTAAGGGAGCTGGCAAAACAAGTAAAAAACAGCTGAGTGAAACAGTGCCTATATGGCTTCTAGGGCTATGGAACAAAGGAGCTGATAACATGCAGTTAAGCCTGCAGGAAATGTCCCAAATAGCCAGCACCCTCTCTTTGTGACAGGTTCGGCAGACTATGCAAAGCACAGACTCATGAGCTGATAACTAGACTTTGATAAATTGGTTAATGGCTTGGGAGAACAGGTGACTTGTCAGAGCAAGTTACAAAACAGACGATCTATCTAAATTTAGTTTCTGTGCTACAAGAAATGGCCACGCAACCAATAATGTTTGCTATGCTGTACTGTAGCCCTGACTGAGGAGGTGCTTATGGCCTCCTGGATAAATCTATCACCAGGATAGATTTAATCCTGGTCATCAAGCCAACTGGCACGTTCAGGACAGTGGCAGTCCTTCTACCCCCCTTCACAGAACACCTGATTCACGATGCTTTGGTATGTGGATGCTTTAGCCCCACCAGCGAACATGAAATTAAGTGTCAATGTAAGGTGAGATCTATAAAAACTGTACTGCCACAAGAGTGGATCTCAGCCAAACAGGGGTACACATTGCCTAGACCCTGAATGCCACATGCCAGGCTCTAATGGTACTCATGGATGAAACTTCCAAAATGAGAAAGAGGGGTTTGTTTTTGTTTTATGGTACCAGGGATCGAACTCAGGACCTTGCACTTGCCAGCCAAATGCTTACACCACTGAGCTGTCTCCCTGGCCCAAAAAAGGTAGTTTTATAAACCCCTGATTTGTTATCCATAGCACAAGATGGTACTTGTGTCCTCTTGCATACAGAATGCTATGTTTATATCCATAACCACCAGACACAGGTACAAAAAGCCACACAGAAAATGGATGCAAAGGTTTCTGCCTTCCAGGCTTTACAACAGGACCTGCTCACCCAATGGTGGGAATCCTTGGGATCTACCTGCCACTGGGAGGCCATAAGCCATGCTGTGGTGGTAAAGGGCTTAGGGACATTATGCTGGTCTCTTTACTATCACTGTGGTCTTTGTGTGCTGCGGCCAGCTCTATGGGCAGCTCAGAGGAAGCAACATTCCCCTGACCTTTGAGAAGGTGGGATGTGGGGAGCCACAGCAGACTGCTTCAAAGCCCAAGGCATCTAAGGATGCATCAGGACATGATACTACTGTTTGGCACACGCACAAATGGTGCAGGCATATAGTGGGATATATTTACATACCATCACACATATGCTACACAGTTATAGCAGTATATAACCGTGAAGAATATAGACTTTGAGTATGGTTACTCTATCATATGGCTGAACAATACAGATAGATGCTGGCTGCTGTTGTTGCTGGTATCTTTTCCTTAAGGATCTCACCTGCAAAAGTACACCTTCAGCCCCCATCCCACCCCAACGATACAGTATTTCAAAATCAGTACTGATATTACAGGCAGCTGAGTTAAGTAGAAATTAATATATGGTCAGAGAGGGACTAGGCTCTCAAAGAAGTCAGAAGAAGAAAATAAAGAAAAACATCAAAACTGTGGCTGGAGGTGCATCTGAAGAAGCAAGGCCTTGAGACAAATTCACAAAGGCCAGACTTGTGTACTTCCCCAAGGGATAAA
>NW_004524659.1:9829293-9832630 GCF_000260255.1 Octodon degus
TTTGAACCCCAGCAGCACAAAATAGTATATACACACACGCTCAGTATCATACAATACAAAACATGTGCACATAACCTGGCAATAAGAGAGGAAACAAATATTTGAAAGCTAGGGCTGGGGATATAGTTCAGCAGCATAAATGCCTGCCTGGCAAGTGCAAGGTCCTGAGTTTGATCCTCAGTAAAAAAAAAAAAATATAGTGCCAGGCACTGATAACCTTATGGATATAAACGTATTTTACATTGGAGTATGTCTTTTCTCAATGAGAAAAGTATTTTTTTCTATGTAGTGTTGAGGATCTAACTCAGGACCTTATTCATGGCAGGCAAGTGTTAACCACTGAGCCATATCCCCAAGCCTTCAACTGACAAGTAATAATGTGTAATTATGAAGTACAATGTGACTTTTTCCTGCAGCCTAGAGATTGAAGTCAGGCCCTTTGTGCTGAGCTGTATCTCCTGACTTTTGTATGTGTGCATGTGTCAATTTTATTTATTATTTTTTTAGCAGAACCGGGGATTGAACTCAGATCCTTGAGCTTGCCAGGGAAGCGCTTATTCTACTGAGCCATCTCCCCGGCCCCGTATGTGTCATCTGCAGACACCATCTCAATCTCAATGGTTGCTAAACGGCTTGGGTAGGACTCAAAGTCCTGATCATGCTACCTCTCAGACTCCCAAGTGCTAGGATTATCACAATTTTGTTCGGTTTTTTTGTTTTGTTTTGTTGAGACAAGGTTTCACTGTGTGGTTTAGGCTGATCGCTAGTTCACTCAGCGATCCTCTTGCCTCATAATTCAGAGTGCTAGAATTACAGATGTACACCACCACACGCAGCAATGGTTAAGTAATCTATAGAGTGTCTTTCAGCACAGTTTTACCTAATGTATTATTCAGGACTGAATAGGGATGCACATGCTCAAAGAGGTAAAGTGCTATTCTCATCACATATCAAAGGCATATGCTACTCACATGATAGCTGCTGATGCTAGCCTTATTTAGCTAGTTGAAGAAGTATTTGTTATCTTTTCACACTGAATTTACCTCTTTCCCTGTACTCATTAGAATGAAGTTACTATATACACCCCATATGTACACAAGGAATTATGCTCTACTATTGTAATAGTAGACAATCTACAGAAATTAAATTCTTCTATGAACTCTGTGTCTACTCTCCATCATTCAATCTTTTTGTTGTTGTTGTTGAGTTTTTGAGACAGGGTCTCATTATGTAGTTCAGAATGCCCTTGAATTCACTAAGTACTGGCCACAAATTGCCAGTGATCCTCCTGCATTAGCTTCCTAAGCACTAAGATTACAGGCACCACAACACCTAGCTGATCTTTTACTTATATCAGCATGATTTTGTGGATATTTTATACATTTGGTTATAATCTAATACAACTTTATTTTATTGCTCAATTTTTTTAGTTTTCACATTACTTTTGATAACATAATGTCGTTCTTAAATACCCTTTATTAGGGGCTGGGGAGATAGCTCAGCACTCTAAGTGCCTGCCTGGAAAGTGCAAGGACCCAGGTTCAGTCCCCGGTACCACATGCCATGCTGGCCCCAGAGCCCTGGGTGCACCAAGCTGGCCACTGAAACCGGGTATGGTGGCACACACCTGTAACCCCAGAGCTGGGGAGACTGAGACAGGAGGATCACTAGAAGTCTAAACTGTGAAGTGAGACCCTGTACCAAATTAAATACCCTTTATTGTCTCTATTAGTTTTTGGTTTTTTGTTGTTGTTGTTTTTTGTTTGTTTGGTTTTTTTTTTTTTTTTTTTGCGGAACCGGGGATTGAACTCAGGCCCTTACGCTTATCAGGGAAGCACTTATTCCACCAGGCTATCACCCCAGCTCCCTGTCTCTATTAGTATTTATAGTCTACTTGCCAATAACATAGTCACTCCAGTACTTCTACACTTTGTTTGCCTGGTATGTCATTTCCACCTGTTTCCTTTCAAACTACTTTGCCTTTAAATCAAAAGCATGGGGTCGGGGGAGATGGCTCAGTAGAATAAGCGCTTGCATGGCAAGCTCAAGGGCCTGAGTTCAATCCCTGGTTTTGCAAAAAATAAATAAATAAATAAATCAAAAGCATGTTCCTGAGAAGGGTGGCTTTGCGGAACCAGGGAAACCAAGGCAGAGGATAGGCAAGTTCAAGGCTTGCCTTAGTTATAGTGAGCTCAAAGTCAGACTGGACTCAATAGCAAGGCCCTATCTCAAAAAAGCAAAGCAAAACCAAGAAAAAAGTCCCACAAAAGGTGGAAGTTTTTTTATTCAGTCTAAGAATTTCTGGTTTTGGGAGAGTGATACTTATAGACCATGCACATTTAGTGAAATTACTGATAACTGGATTTGAATTTCATATTTAGCTATTTGCTTTCTATCTTTCTTTTTATTTTTGTTCTTCTAGCTCTGTAAATGCAGTTTTGTCTTAAATATTTTTAGGGTACCATTTTACTCACTTGAATATTTATAATAGATATTTCATTATTAGTTGTTCTAGGGAAGATGTCAACTTCATTTTACATGGCCCACAGGCTGTTTATTTTTCATTTTGAAAACCATTTTAAACTGGGCAAAAGAACAAAAGAAGAATAGTTTGGTGCTTTGCTTTTTAAGAGGGAAAATATCTTCTGGCACCTGGAAATTGTGTGAAATTCAAATTCTAGTATGTGTGAACTTGTAGTTGAATACAACCATGCTACTCCATTTATTTAATGCCTGTGGCTGCTTTTCTCTGAGCATTCTCAGAGTTCAGTACTTCTTATATAAGAAGAATAGTGCTGCACTGTAATCTATCATATAGAGCTATATGTATGGAAACTTTTGATAAGTTTTTTAAGAGGTGTATCCTGTTTGCAAAGGCACAATAAAGTTGCATCTTAGAAGCTATAGGCAATAAAGCTAACAATAAACCTTATTTAACAGACAAAGAAAAAAAATACTGAACATTTGAATACCTACTGAAAAACCTGGACTAACGTTTATAGGACACTCAATCCAAAAACAGAATATACATTCCTTTTAACTGTACATGGGACAGTTTCCCAGACAGACTATATTCTAGATAATAATTTTCATTAAATTTAAAATGATTCCAAAAAATAAAATAAAATAAAAAAATAAAATGATTCCAAATCACATAAAGTATATGCTCTGATCACAAAGTAATTAAATTTGAAATCAATAATACAGAGCGGGTGTAATGGTGGAATAAACCAGTAATCCCTGAACTCAGGAGGCTGAGGAAGGAGGATCACTGCTAGTTCCAGTCCACACTGAACTGTATAGTGAAACTGTCTCCAAAAAATAAATAAATAAATAA
>NW_004524659.1:9839002-9863072 GCF_000260255.1 Octodon degus
CTCTTTTAGAAGTCACAGATAAACTCTAAAGTTAATGGTGCTAGCCATGTGACCTTGTTAAGTGCCCCACTTCCTTACTGGATCAAGCAGTAATACTTACAATCCTATGATTAATTATAGTTTGAGTACATACACACATTGTTACTTTGCTGTATAAATAAACACACCTTTTCTCTCAATAAACCTATCCTATTCTTAACCTCATTTGTCCTTTAGAACTCATTCTTCAATTTCAGGGGGCAAAGACTTGGTACATGGGGCATTATTTTTTTTAGGGGGTGGGGAAAAACCAGGGATTGAACTCAGGCCTTTTTGCTTGCCATGGAAGCACTTACTCTACTGAGCCATCTCCCCGGCCCCTGAGCCATCTACCCAAGCCATTCTGTATCATTTTTGGTGTTTTTGTTTTTTCTCTTAAAAAAAAAAAAGATTAATTAAAATAAGAGAGAGCAGGGGCTGGGGAGATGGCTCAAAAAAAAATTAGAGCAGTGGCCCACAACTGTGATCCCAGCAATCTGGGAGGCTGAGGTAGGATTGCAAGTTAAGCCCAGACTGGACAATTTAATGATTTAGTGATATTGTAGCTCAAAATTTAAAAATAAGCTGGGCAAGGCAGGAAATGCTTGTAATCCCAGCATTTCAGAGGCTAAGGAAGGAGGATCACCATAAATTCAAGGCCAGCCTGGGCTAATAGTGAGTTCAAGGCTAACCAGGAAGGGGGAGGGGGTGCAAAAGCCTAGGTTCGATAACCAAAACCACAAAAATGAATAAATAAATATGAGTAAATTCTTTCAATTTACACCAAACAAATCTATTCTGTTAAAAAAAAAAAAAAATGATCAGGGGCCTGCCCCTTAGCTCAGTTCTTTAAGTGGCTGCTTCAACAAAGCAGTCAGGCTTAGGCTGCTGTGGTTTGATCCCTGAAACTCAAGCCAGCCAAACCTGCCCTGAAGGCATTCGGAGAAAAAAAAAATCATCTCAAGATATTAAAAAAAAGCATTTGGAAAAACTTTAACATACATTTCTGATAAAACTGTGAACAATGATATGAACAATGCAATGGGATTTCCACAATCTGAAAACAAACATTACAAAAACTTATAACATTCTTAATAGGGAGTGATTGAATGCTTTCTCCCTAATATACAGGAACAAGGCAAAGGTTGGGATGTCTAGTCTTGTCACTTCTATTCAGCACTTACTGTAGGTACTAACTCATGCAATAACACAGCGTAAATGAAAAACAAAATAAAGCAATGGGAATGAAAAAGAACAGTCTCAATACAGTTCTTGGTAGATAACAAAATCTACCAAGAAAATCCTACCAACTACAAGTTAGCAGACCTAACTGAGTTTAAAAAGTCAATTATATTTTTTGCTAAATCAACTGTATTCCTCAAAACTAGCAGCAATTGGAAATTAAAACTGAAAACATAAAAATCATTTGTAGTATCACAGGATGCCAGATCTGTCTAAAAATGTACAAGATTAGCACACTAAAAATATCAAAACACTTCTGGGAGAAAATGAGGAATACTGAGAGATATGTACTTCATATTCATAACTTGGAAAACATGATGTTGTTAAGGAGTTAATTATGCCCTAGGGTTCGTGGTGCACACCTGTAATTCTGCATTGTGGGTGGCTGACACAAGAGGCTCACAGGTTGAAAACCAGCCCCATGGGGCCGGGGAGATAGCTCAGTAGAATAAGCACTTGCCTGGCAAGGGCAGGGTCCTGAGTTCAATCCCTGGTACTGCAAAAGAAAACCAGCCTGGGCAACTGAGTAACTTTACAAAACCTTGTAAAGTTAAACTAAGAAAAGATCTAAATCAAACTAAGAAGAATTAAAATATAAAAATAAAAAATAAGGGCCAGGGAGATGGCTCAGTGGAATAAGTGCTTCCCTGGCAAGTGCAAGGGCCTGAGTTCAATCCCTGGTTCCAAAAAAAATAAAGTAAAATAAAAAATAAAAACTAAGAAGAAATCGGGCTATGGTTATAACTCAGTAACAAGATTTTGGCCTCAATCCAGAGAGGAAGTGAGAAGATCAGATAATGAGAATGGAGGACTACCTGACCACCTCTAGGAGCACAGAAGAGAAAAGTGGCAAGCTGTGCTCCTTTAGCAGTGTGCAGGTGGCAGGCAAGTTGCAATTCCAGGAAAAGTCAACACGGTGAAGCTCCAGTTGTTTAACTGGACATATAGCATAAATAATAGGAAGCAGATGAATCTTGTGCTACTCTAATTCCTTACTCCTGTACCTAAGTGAATAAAATCAAGATAAGCCAAACGCTCAGGGCTCAAAGGCCTAAGAGACACAAGAGCTCCCTGGCTCCTTTCTAAATTAATTCTGGGCACTGGGGAGATAGCTCAGTAGAATAAGCACTTGCCTGGCAAGCACAAGAGCCTGAGTTCAATCCCCGATTCTGCAAAAATAAAATAAAAATAAATAAATTAATTCTGTGTCTCTTTGTTCACCTCTGGTCAAGGACAAATTCCTGGCTGGTTCCTACAAGAGAAGGTGGAAAGGAAGAAAGGAGAAAGGAGCCCAGGGAAATAGCTCAGTAGTATAAGCGCTTGCCTGACAAGTGTAGGATCCTGAGTTTAATCCCCAGTACCACAAAAAAAAAAATAAATAAATAACATAACATAACATAACCCATTAAAAAAAAAAAAAAAAAGAAAGAAAGAAAGAAAGAGAAGGAGGGAAGAAGGCAGGCAGGAAACAAGTCAGAAATTTTAAAAAGACTTAAAACAATTTTTGAAAATGAACAAAGTTGGCACATTTACATTTCTTCTAAATTTAAGCTGCAGCAATCAAGACAGTGGGTTACTGATTTTCATATACATAAACAGATCAACAAAACAAATTTGAGTCCAGACCGGGCACTGTGGCACACACCTGTAATTCCAGCACTGGGAAGGCTAAAATAGAAAAATCGCCATGAGTACAGCCTGGACTACAAAGTGAGTACAAGGCCACCCTGAAATATATAATGTAACTTCATTTTTTTAAAAAACAAAAAAAGGTCAAAAAAAAAAAAAAATGTCAAACGTGTATAGCCAACTGAGCTTTTAAAATTGCTTTCTGGGGTGGGGATGGCTCAATAGAATAAGCGCTTGCCTGGCAAGAGCAAGGGCCTGAGTTCAATCCTCGGTTCCGCCAAAAAAATAAAATCAAGTCACAATGGATGTTTTATGTAATAAATGTATCTGGCAAACAGAACCCCTGTTTAATACTGCTATCACATCTATTATTTAGTTTTTCTTTTCTAAATATTTGAGTAAACGGACCTCAAACAACTACCGGTACTTTTCCCCACTTCACAGTGCAAAAGGGGCATCCGAAATCGTCAATCTGTCGCCCACATTCTGATGGCCTCAAGCGCACGCTCTCGCTCTCACTCAGTCACATCCTCCTTGCAGCCTTTCACTCTTGCCACACCCGCCCAGCTGCAGGGCCTGCGGCGGGCGTCTGTGTGCATTTCCAGCCCCATCCCGCGATCCGGCTGCGTCCCCTACAGCCAGCCAGCAGGCAGCCTGGTATCCAAGAAGGTCAGGCCTTACCTCCCGACTCCAACTGCTTACAACCAGTATCCAGACTCACCCCTATACAAAAGCACACATTGCTTTTGGACCTGTAAGCGTCCTCCGAGGACAATCGAACGCTGCTTGGCCTGACACTCGATACGTTCGGTCGGGTGGTTATAAGACCCGGAACAACATCCATCCAGTCAGGTCAGCCATATTTTTCTGGGCACTCAGGACACTACGTTTCCCAGAATGCACTGCGCTCTACCCAACACCCGCGAGATTCTCATTCTTCAAGAGTGTTTTTGGGAACAGAAGTAAGCAACATGCCAGAAAGTATTCCTTGGTATGAGTACCAGTTTGCAAGAAAACTTCACTAAAAAGAATCTGTTTAGTGTACCCTGAAACTTCTCAGTTGTTTTTTTTTTTTTTTGCCCCGTGGAGCATTTTGCTTGATATCAGGCTTCTGGTAAAGAGCAACTGCACGACCCAGATCCGGGTAGTTATTCTTCCAGCACTGGACTACATTTCCCGGGGTCCTTTGCAGCCAGAACGCTCCAAAAGACCTCAGCCCCTTGCTGCTCAGTTTCCTTTGGTACAGAGGTCCAGCCTCAGCTTTCGAGGAATAACTTGAGAGAGGAAAGCAGACGGCGAAGAAGAAAAACTCAGAGAAACATAGTGGGGTTAGAAGGGAAGAAGAGTGTGTCTCTTCAACCCAGAGCAAAATCAATGGTCTTTATTTCTACATAAGGGATTACATAAACTGTATGCAAAGATTAACAGATGTAGCTTTTCATAGATAAGCGAGAAACAATTCAAATTTTGATTAATATGAGTACACAATATAAACTACGAGTAGTCATAGAAACTTAATCAACTATTGTTCTTTCTGTTCTATTTCTGCCCCCACTGAAACTGTCAACTCTCAAGGGTACTTTCTCACTGCCTCAAGATCTTGACACTAAACTTCCTTGTTATTGTTGAATATTCTTGGCTTAGGCTTGTTCCTTTCTGCGGGGTTACAAGGTAGGAGGCAAGGAGTCAATCTCTGAAAGAACTTATACACTGAATTATGTTATGCTAAAACCCTAGGTGATTAATTGTGCGCTTTCATGGGAATCATCGCCTTAAAAATCCCCAGGAGGTTTGTGGAGACACATCCATATGAAGCTCTGCTTTGCAGATTCTCCAAATTCAACTTTGGAAAGGTCAAGTGTTGGATGGTTCTCCACACTTGGGCTTCCCAAATGTGACTCCTAGGGGCACTCTTAGACAAAGGACTGGACAAGTGGTAACCGAGTGAGGGCATGAGAATGTCACCTGAAGATGTCCCAGGAGTTGCCCCCCAAAAGGAAGGCACCTCAACTAAGCCTGCCAAGTATTTTCTCTCTATGTGTAGGCGTGTGTGTGTGTGTGTGTGTGTGTGTGTTCCAAGCATTGAACCCAAGATTTTCACAGAAGAGCTACATTTCCAGTCTTTTTTTACTTTGAGAGTTTCCTTAATTTGAGAGGTTGCCCAGGTTGTGCTGGAATTTGCATTCAGCCTCAGAGTGCTGAGATTACAGATGCTTAACCCCACATTCTTTTCTGCTCAGTAGGTTCTTAACTCCTCACAGAAAACACTTTCAGGACTTCGATAAGAAAGCATAAAAAGGTTTCATTAAGCAAAATTGATGAGTACACACTTATAAATAATGTTGTAGGCAGCTGAATTAGATAGAAATATTAGAGGTAATCAAACAGGGCCAGGCCCTCAGAAGGAGCCAGTATAGAAGACAAGATATCTCACAAATGTGAGAGAAACAGACTCCAAGACAACAGATCAAACAAATGCATACCTCCCTAAAGATAAACATCAGAGATTGTTATTGTAAATAGGTCTCTATCACCTTACAAAAGCCAGTCACTAACCCAACCCCCATAGAAAAGGCCCCTGTTCTACACTCATGCCCACTTGCTAAGTGATTCACTTCCCTGTTTGATCCCAATTTGATTAATTTTACCTGAGCAATTATGCTTGTAATCTTATTGGTGGACCATAGTTTTGTCCCACATCATGCCCACCTAGCAAATTCCCACCTTTTCCACTTTAGACCCACCTGACCTCCTGATTTTACTCTATAAAATTTCCTAGAAAAGACAGATTCCTTGCCAACCTACTCAGGTCCCTTTCTGTCCCTCTCGGACAGAAACTATCTTTCCCCCAATAAATATATTTTGCTCTTAACCTCCATTGTTCCTAAAATTCATCCTTCAGTTTTAGAAAACACGAACTTATCTCAGGTATGTAGTGACATGAGCCAGAAGCCTGCTGTCCCAAGGGAGCAAACAACAAGAAACAGAGCCTAAGGAGACCTGTTGTGTCTTGTAAATTCTGACAAGCTGGGATACAAGGGCACAGATAACAGCATTTCCTGAGGCATCCTGTCCTTTGATACTTCACCTGGGATGTTACCAGCTAGAGTTGTGTGAATTTAGAGTTTGGTGAATGCAGGAAGGCAATACAGATAGTAGTTTGTTTTCACAAAATAACTTATGCACATTCCTTATCCCGTTTTCAGCCCTCAATAAATGTGAGAAGTTTCTATGGCTCAGGACTCTCTTAGACTGTGACAAAGCTCATTAGTCCTCTGTAGCAATATTAATCCAGTCTTTTTGTCATTTCTTTCAGCTTTGACTGATTTCATACAACACAATGATCTTTCAAGATGAGAGTTTCATCCCTATATCACTAATAGTGTGGGCTCTGAAGGGAGAAAGGTATAGTACGGTCTGAGGGTTAGGATTCTATATATGGTTTTTCAGGTCTGCCTTAAAATGGGTGATTTAAACTGTTTTGCCTAAAAACATTCTTTAGATCTGTTTTTTTATTTTTTCATTTTAAGAATAGGTATTGCCCTTTATCTTATTATCAACTAGGTTAGCTTATGGATTTATTGTACCTGTAGCTCGTTAGGGTATGATTGGCTTGGGAGAAAAAATTTTAAAGATAGTGTGTACACTATATAAGTATAACCTTGGGTAAATTTTGTTCTGAAGTTTCAGGATTCTGTAAAAAATTTTTTTTTAATTAAGATTTTCCTTGGGTCCTGTCTACCTATCATTTTTTATATCCTACCTCAGGAAGACTGTATTATCAGTTCTTAAGTACACTGAGTTCTCCCTCACCTGAAGGATGTAATCTACTCACATATAATGTAATTACTGATAACTTTATTCTGTTACATGTTTCCTTTTTTCTCCTTTCTTTGTATTGGATTGATTTCATTTTATAATTTCTGGTTTTTGGTGTTTTTGAGATAATGTTTCACTAAGAAGTTCAGGCTGGCCTTGAACTCACTTTGTAGCCTCAAACCTGCAGCAATCCTCCTGTCTTAGCCTCCTGAGTGCCAAAATTACAGGTGTGGGCCACCATGCCTGGCCACTTCTCTTTTTTTGTTGTTGTTGTTGTTGTTGGTTTTTTGTTTGTTTGTTTTGTTTTGGTGGAACTGGGAATTGAACTCAGGCCTATTCTACTGAGCTATCTCCCCAACCCCTTTTTTATTTTGGCAAAATTGGGGATCAAACCCAGGACACCGTAACACTGAGCAACACCCCCAGCTCTTTTTAAAAATGTTTGTATATTTTGAGACAGGTCTCTCTGAGCTGCCCAGGCTGTGATCCCTCTCCTTCAGCTTCCCTAAATGCTAGCATTATACTCATGTGGCACTGAGTCTACCCATGGGTTCATTTACTCATTACTCCAGGACTTTGAATATTCATGTTTATGAAGTTCACATTTATCAGCACTCTTATGCTTCTCTGAAAGAATGCATTCAATTCCATTCACCCTCTTAATTTAGACTGTGTGTGTGTGTGTGTGTGTGTGTGTGTGTTTGAGACAGGTCTCAATATGCAGTTAGGCTGGCTTTGAACTCACTTTGTAGCCAAAGCTGGTCTCAAACTCACAATGATCCTCCTGCCTCAGCCTCCTGAGAGCAGGGATTATAGGCATGCCCCACCATGCCCGGCTTAATTTAGACTTTTAATACAAGGTATCATTTAAATGTGTGGTGGTTTGGGGTTTTTGCAAGATGAGCAATACAATATAGGACACATTTTATAAGATTATTTTATAATGAATTACCCAAAGAATAATAAACAACAAATGCAGGAAATCTGTTCACACATTAAACACCAAAGAATCCAACTAAGGGCCTGAATCCCACAGCAATATCCTGCATGAGTCCAGCTCACGACCTAGAACTCATAACTGCCTACCCCAAGCCCAACTGGAGCCCTAGAGCCCATGACAGTGTCTCATGCAGTCCCACTTCATGAATCTGCAGTGGGAAAGCCCAAAGGTCAGTGGCGGAAGCTAGAAAGTCTATGCCAGCAGGATGAAGCATCTGTGCTAGCAGGCTGAGGGATCTGAAGTGGAGTCAGTAAGCGATGCTCAAGGTAAGAACCAGCACTCCCCTGAAATGTACCACAGCTATCCTCAGAAACAGCGCGGTCCTGAGCTCCTCCAATGAAGAGGAAAGCTGCATGCCTATCAGTAAACCCAACGCAATGAGCTCCTTCTTCAGGAGGCTGAGCAGTGTACCTCCATCCCCTCTGGAGCCAGGAAGCAATGCTCAAGATGAGAACCAGAGTTCCCCCAAGTGAACCATAGCGATTCTCAACAATAGGTCTACACCTCTTCCTCTGACAAGTTCACCAGGAAATCCAACACGACAAGATCCTCCAGCAGAATAGCCCAAGAGAATCATCAGTTTCTGGTAGCACCAATAGCTTCTCCACACAGCTGCCCCAAGAACCACTCAACAGCTTCCCCAGTTCTGCCTCTTATGCTGCTGGCAACAATCCTCAGATGGGCCTCCCACATCCAGCACCACCCTGGTCTAATTCAGCTGGGTGTAATAAGTTGACCACCAGTTAACAATCCACTAAAACATGTTTTATTTTAAAAATCTCTACGACTTGTATTATGTTATCAGTATTCATTTACATTTATTCAAAGCATTATCTGACATAAATAGTGTTCAAAATAATGGCAAGATCCTATCAAAGTGAAGCAAAGCTGCTGTTGCCTGCTCCAGAGGCCCAAGGAAGATTTTTAAGGTTGAGGCCCCAAAGTTAAAGAATGCATAAGTGCAAGACATGAGCAACAGCAGCAGCAGTAGCAGCACGGAGTGGAGTATGGAGATACATAGCTGTATTCCACTGTGTGCCTGCGCTAGACAAGTGGTGTCACATCCTCAGGTATCCTTAGATGCCCTTGAGGTTTTTTTAAAATATTTTATTTATTTGATATTTATCCTGTCTCACTATGCAGCTTGGACTCATAGCGATTCTCCTGTCTCAGCCTCCCCAGTGTGGGGATTACAGGTGTGTGCCCCATTTTGGTGGCCTAGCATGGTGCATAGCAGGGATCCTACTTCTCTTGACACCTTTGCCATTCCTTAGTCTCCTGCCTCAGGCCTGATGGCATGTTCTGTTTAATGGGCCCTGCGAGTCAGGGCTTTAAACATAAAACTCAAGTAACATTTTTGCAAATGTGTACATCAGTGAAAGTGATCTACATACTTTCTCTTGAGTATCATTTAAAGTTTATTATCCATGTTTCTCTCAGCTCATAAAATGGAGTATGTTCTGACTTTTATGAATTTTTTCTTAATAAAGACATCATCTGATCTAGAACTGTCTTATTGGAAATGTTTGTATAATGGATTACATTTCTTTAGTAGAAATATTATTGTTCAGATTGTCTATCATACCACAGCAGATTTGGTCCACTGCATGTTACTAGGAACTTGTTTTGCCTACACTTTCAAGTTTAGTGGTTTACATTACACAGGAAATCCTTTTATTGTCTATTAAAAACACACGGGTAACAGTTCAGGCTGACCTCAAATTCACTATGTAGTCCTCAAATTCTCAGCAATCCTCCTGCCTCAACTTCTTGTCTGCTGGGATTACAGGTGCATGCCACCACACCCAGCATCATCTTCCTTGATCAACATCTGTCCTTCCACATCATAGTATACACCTTTAATCCTAGCTACTCAAGAGGTGGCTGAGGCAGGAGGAATCAAAAGTTAATGTCCAGCATAGCCAATTGGCAAGACCCTATCTCGAAGTAAAATTTAAAAAGGGAGAGGCTGGACCACTCTGAACTTGCGTATCATATTGTGCTCCCTACAGCTACTTAAACTGCAGTCCTTTTCTGTCTTCTTTCTAACTTTCCTATTAATGCTCCCCATCCCCGTAGCTTTGTGCTTTAGTTTTCATTTCCACTATTACTGAAAGCAAGGACTCAAGGTAAACCATGCGACCAAATCTGGGTGTAGTGGTGTACGCCTGTAATGCCAGCACTCGGGAGGCTTAGGCAGAAGAATTGCTGTGTGGGGGCCGACCGGATAACTCAGCAGATTAAAGCACTTGCTTAGGCAGATGCAGGGGCCAGAGCTGCGATCCCTTGGCCTGCCATTCTGGACCCGCCCCCCCGGGGCGTGCTGAGAGGTTGATTGAGATTAGGCAGGGTGGCAGGCGCCTGTAATCCCAGAGTTTAGGAGGCTGAAAACAGGAAGATCACTACGAGTCCAATCTACACAGTGAGACCCTGTAGACCCTATACTAAATACAAAGAAGGAGAAGGAGAAGGAGGAGAAGGAGGATTGCCAGCCTGGGCAATAGAGCCAGTCTAAACTACACAGCAAGCTCCTATTTCAAAATCAATTAATCAATCAACCATTCCACCACTAAGAGTGAGAGTGCAATTCAACCATGATCAGCTTTTCGATTTTTTTCTACGTCTTATAATAAACTGGAGGTACCAGAGGGAACAAGGGAAGAATGATTACCCTCAAAACCTAAAATCTAATCTGGGTTGGCTAACATCTTCTAGTCCAACTAGGCCACACCCACTTTTTGTTTGTTTGAAACGCCGTTCTTCTTGTTCCAGGTTGGCCTAGATCTCAAAGCCCTCCGGCTTCACCCTTATGCATGCTAGGATTACAGACTTGTGGCACCACCCCAGGGTTGGGTACCCGCTAAGCCACTGGCACCAGAGACCCAGCTAGGCGCTGTGGCACTTATGTATAACCCTTCGCACTTCCTTGTGCATGCGCCTTGCTAACATATTGAAAACCGAAATACAGATGAGTGTGTGTGCTGTCAGTGCTTCTGGCAGCTTTCCCGGAGATATTTTTGGACGTGGGCCTGTTTTTCCCACAAGCCACCGCGGCCTCAGCTATTTAGGCTTCAACTACATTTCCCAGAGGGCAACGGGAGATCTCGTTCTGTGGTTCTCCTTTCTTTGCGTGGTTTTTGAGCTTTTCGGGGTGAGTTGAACTTCTTCTGTAATACTATAAAGTAAAGGTGCTCGCCCACTGGGCTCTGAGATACCAGATTAAACTGGAGCCAGATCTGAATGGCCCGGGGCTGGAAAAAAGCCCTTCAAAGAATGCAAGCCCGCAGTATGGGCGGCTGTTTGTAAACCGGAATCCAAGGCCGGTGTATTCGTGAACAGCGGACTGTAGTTTGTGTGTGTGTGTGTGTTTGTCAGATGGGAGACGTAGAAGACCTCGTGACGGAGAGAGAGAGCGGGGCAGGCAGGCAAGTGCAGAGAAAGTTGCGATCGAGGGCTGGGTTATGCCTGCTCGCCTCTGCGCTTTTGTGACTGGCAGGTGAGTGGCTGCGCTCGCGTCATGGGGCGGTGAGGTACGTGTCCGTTACGTGTGCGTCAGTTGCTGTGGCTCTGTGTGTCGCTGTGAGATTCCTCGATGCTTCCTTTGCCCTCTCTACTACTCGGGTCTGACAGAAGTGTCTGCAAGAACAAAGTCTGATGCTAAAGCCTAAATGAGTTTTCCAGCAGTCAGGAATTGCCTTGCTGTTGGGTTGGGAATGCCTGAGACTTTCTCTGGCAAGTATGAGGGCCAGCTAGCTGCACGTCTCAGAACCTGTTTCCCAGAGCTGTGACGCCAGGAATCTGTGTGAACCTACATAGAGCCCAGCCTCTCGCCTGCTTTTGTCTGTGGACCTGCAGGAAGTTGTAACTAAGTCGTTCTGCCCAAGAACATGTCATCATGACTCGAGACACCTCTCCCTCTTTGGTTCTGCTATTTCCCCCAAAAAGGATCCTGACTTAAAGAATTATTTAGCATTTTAAAAATCAATGTTTAGGGCCAGAGATATAGCTCAGGGCGCCCACCTGTGCTGAGTTCAATTCCCTGTACACTGCCCGCCCATCAAGTTCCCCCCCATCAATGTTTAAGCTGGTTGGGTTTTTTTTTTTATTATTAAATTTTATTTATTTATGCAAGTGTGTGTGTGTGTGTGTGTGTGTGTGTGTGGACAGCTCAGCCCACCAGGGGGCGGCGCTGGCTGGCATCTGGTGCTGGGGGATCGAACCGCTGTCCCTGATGCTTTGCTAAGCTTGTAAGTAGGTGCTTTAGACCACTGAGCCATCTCACCAGCCCCTGGTTGGGTTTTGTTCTTGTTCGTTGGGTTGTTTTGTTTTGTTTTGCGGAACCAGGGATTGAACTCAGGCCCTTGCACTTGCCAGGGAAGCGTTTATTCCACTGAGCCATCTCCCCTGTCTCCTAATTACACATTTTCTTCCATTGAGGTTTGAACCCAGCATTTTTACACTGAGCTACATCCCCAACTCCTTTTATTTTTTTATTTTGAGAAAGGATCTTGCTAAATATCCTTGTTGCCAAGGTTAGGCTCCGTCTTGCAATCCACCTGATTCAGCCTCACAGATGCTGAAATTACATATATGCACAGCCATGACCAACTGGCTTTTTTCAAGAGATTTAGACCTAGGTGTCTAGAGTTAAGGACAATTTTTCTATTTATGATTACTTGAAAAATTTGTGTTCAACATTATAGAAATTAAGTGATTAATGTATATAGTTAAATATTATGCAGCTAATAGTTATGTTTATGTAGTCAGACATAAAGATATGTAGTATATTAAGAGATATTCTTATTAGTCATTAATAAAATTTTAAATTATATATAAGTCTCAGTTAGGTTTTGTGAGAATTGTATCTTTTTTATTTTAAAGAAAGAGACAAAAAACAATAAAAAGATAAAGAATTTCAAAATGGGATGATAGGAAATTAACAATGGTTATTATATTATATATTGTTATCTTCAAAGTAGTTGCTGAGATTGTCAGGTACAGGCATGCACTTTTTTTTTTAAGCTAGAACAGTTTATTTATTTATTTTTATTTTTATTTTTTGCTGTACCAGGGGTTGAACTCAGGACCTTGTACTTGCCAGGCAAGCGCTTATTCTACCAAGCTATCTCCCCAGTCCTAGGTATAGGCATGCAAAATTGATCAGACAATGTAAGCACTAACTGTTCCTTTCACTGAACTAATAGAAATTAGTAGTACAATTATTTTAGCTATCTTGTATATATGTACATATATACATATATATATATATATGTATATATATCTTGTTCCTCCTTCTTTTCTCTTTTTCCACTTCCCAGGTAATCATTCCTTCGAGCAGCTTTTCCCCCCTTTTCACAGTATCTACTGTTCCTTTGGGATCTTTTTTTTTGGCGGAACCGGAGATTGAACTCAGGCCCTTGCGCTTGCCAGGGAAGCTCTTATTCCACTGAGCCATCTCCCTGGCCCCTCCTTTTGGATCTTATTACTCTTTCAATTTCTTTCTTTCTTTTTTTTTTTTTGCAGAACCGGGGATTAAACTCAGGCCCTTACACTTGCCAGAGAAGTGCTTATTTTACTGAGCCATCTCCCGGCCCCATATTCTTTCAATTTGTTATGCTAGGGAGACAATATGATTACACATGAGACTCTGATTTATTTCACCTATGAGTGTTCTCTTTAGTTGCATCCATTTACCTATAAAAGCTTCAAGTTTATCTTTATACCACATCTTTTTTACCCATTCCACAGTTGATAGGCATTTAGCTTATTTCCAGGATTTAGCCATGACAAATTGCACTGCTGAAAACATGTGTGCACATATTTTTTATGGAGAAATACCCAGAAGGGGAATAGCTAGGTTGAATGGGTCCGCTAATCCTAGTTTTTTAAGGAGTCTCCATACTGATTTCCACAGTGGTTTTACCAATCTACACTCCCACCAACAGTGGAGAAGGTTCCTTTTTCTGCACAGCCTCACCAGCATTTGCTATTGGTTGATTTCTTGATGATAGTCATTCTTTCTAGGGTGAGATGCAATCTCAGTGTTGTTTTAATTTGCATTTCTCAAATGACCAATGCTATTGAACAGTTTTCATGTACTTATTTACCATTTCTATTTCTTTTCTTTTTTCTTTTTGTGGAACCGGGTATTGAAATCAGATCCTTGCGTTTGCCAGTCAAGCGCTTTTCCTACTGAGCCATCTCCCCAGCCCCTTGTATTTCTTTATCTGAGAAGTTTGTATTCATCTCAAATGCCCACTTTTTTCATTGAGTCTTTGAATTTTGGGCCCATACTCTCAAAACTGTTATACTGATTTAATGTAATCCCAATCAAAATATGATTAATATGCCACACAGATCTAGAAAAAAAATCCTAAAATTTATTTGGAACCAGGAAAGACCTAGAAAATTTATTTGGAACCAGAAAAGACCTAGAATAAAAAGGCAATCTTGGCCAACAAAGACAAAGCAGGAGGCATCAACAGAACAGATTAGAAGAGGCAGATGCAACTACAAACATACTCAGCCACCTTACCTTTGACAAAGGGGCTAAACATGTTCATTGGAAGAAAGATAGCCTCTTGAATAAATGGTACTGGAAAAACCGGTTTTCTACATGATGAAAACTAAAACTAGACCCATGTCTATCACCATGCACTAAAGTATAAATGGATTACAGATCTAAATATTAAAATAGAAATGCTAAATCTACTGGAAGAGAAAGTAGATAGTAACATCAAAGACATGGAGGAGAGAGTTCCAAACAAAAAACAAACTGCACAGGAAATACTTCACAGAATCAACAACTGAGATTGCATCTTAATTAAAATTTTTTGCATATCAAAAGAAATCACCAACAGAGTGAAAAGAAAATCTATGAACTGGGGAAAATTTTAGCCACTGTCCCTCACACAAAGGACTTCTATCTCCAAAATCTAATAATTCTTCTAACATATGAAGAATATTAAAACATCAGGCCCCTAAAATTTATGAGAACTTTTGAAAGGATTGAATCTAAATATTTTAGTCATTTAGAGGAACGAGCATAATGTGTCTGTATTTTATTGCAATTTATTTTGTTTCCCCTTTTCAATTTTCCTGCAGTGGTTCAATCTGGAAATTGAAAGTTTTGAACATTGCTACAGCTATTAGCTTAAGTCCTCGGCATCGTGGCACTTTTGGAAGTGAACTGTAATTGGGTGTTTGAGCACAGATGTCTGCATCGAGAAGGGGAGTAATATACTTAGATGATTCCTAAAGAAGTAATTATTTCTGAGCAAGTGTTGTTTGTGGTCTGGCAGCCTGCAGTTTTCAGGAACATCACTGTGTGCTCTGTGAGAGGCAGTGTGGTACGGCATTGAGGATAATGGGCTCTGGATTTGCTTTGTGTCTCAGCTCTTTCATTTATATACTGCTAACTAAAGGTTGTCCATGACATGGTAGGTATTATTTGAATCACATTATTTTTCCAATTTAGAGCTAGAGTTCACAATTTTCTTCATGAATATCCTTCCTCATAATTTTAGTGTTTATCTTAAGAAATATTTTGGATATAAACTCAATTATGTCGTCCAAGCTGGCCTCAATCTCATGGCAATACTCCTGCCTCAGCCCCCGAAGTGCTGGGATTACAGGCATGTGCCACTCACATAGATTCTTATTTCTGATGTTATCTCTTAGGTTTTGTGAGCAAGTACACAGCTGATGTGAAAATGTTAATGTTTATTCTAACCCCACAGTACATGTTAAAAATGTCAATACTTTACTGATATTTTACTTTCCAATTAACTACACCTGACAAAACACCAAGACCAGTGAGATGGTCAAGTATTGCCTATAAAAGGCCAGGAAATCAGGGACCTGACCACCAAGAATGGGCATGGTGGCGCACTCCTGTAATCCCAGCATTGGGGAGGCTGAGACAGGAGGATCACTAGGAATCTGAGCTGCATAGTGATACCCTGACCAAATAAGTAAATAAATAATTAAAATAATTTAAAAATAATAATAAAAGTAAAAAAGGCCAGGAAAGCAGAACATATGTGTTATTAGTGTAAGTGATACTGTATATTGAATGTGCTGTTTTCATGTATGAAGACTGCCTTAGTATGATAATTGAAGTAAAGATTATATTTTTGTAAATTAGTGTTGGTGTTTTCATTGTAGTTCACATAGAAATTTATTTCTGTTGTTTTTTCTTAGACTTTGTGTACCAAAACCAGTTGATGTTGAAATTTCTGATGCTTTTTATAAATATCTAAAAAGTAATAATTTTTGTGATTTTTTTCCTGTTAAGCACTTACTGTTTAAAATAATAAAATTCACACAATTAAAATTAATAGTTTATCAATAGAAATGTTCTAAAGGGGCCGGGGAGATGGCTTAGTGGAATAAGCGCTTCCCTGGCAAGTGCAAGGGCCTGAGTTCAATTCCCCAGTTCCGCAAAAAAAAAAAAGAAAAGAAAAGAAATGTTCTAAAGAATAAACATAAGTTTGACTCACTCATGTTTGTGGGCCTTTATGACAAAAAAAAAGTCTTTTTTGGGGGGTGGTACTGGGGTTCAAACTCAGGACGTTCTGTTTGCTTGGCAGGTGCTTATGCCACTGAGCTATCTCCCTGGCCCCATAGTCTTAAATATTTTATATGGATTATTTTACTTTGTCAGAATTCTCATATGGCAGGCAATATTTTCCAGTTCACCAATGAAATTTTAAGATAGCTGGTATGTCAAATATCAGAGTTTAAATCTGAAAGTCATGCCTACAAAGGTTGACAGCAGTCTGTTTTAGTTACCTCAAGAGGCCACCTCTCAAATATTGCTGATTTTTAAAACCTACCTGTCTTAGGACCAGCCAGATATCTCAGCTAATTAAAGCACCTGCAAGCAGGCGCAGGGGCCAGGGTTTGATCCCTGGACTTGCCTTGGGCCTGCCATGCCAGCCCCGCCCCCAGGACACACTGAGACAGCAATTGAGACTAGGCGTGGTGGCATGCACCTGCAATCCCAGCTCTTGGGAGGCTGTAAACAGGCGGATCACTACAAGTCCAATCTAGTAGTGATACCCTGAACACCCTCTAGACCCTTCCCTAAAAATACAAAATAAATCAATAAAACCTACCTGTCTTGTTCACTCATTCATAATTGTCTTCATTATTTGTTGCTATTGACAAGTAAAAGGCTGGTATATACAGAACTACAACATAATTCTTTCAACCCGTATCCTAGTGTTAGACATGTTTCCAAGTCTTTTAATTTTTTTTTTTCTTTTTGACACAGTCTCATTATGTAATTCAGGCTGGCCTTGAACCCACTATGTAGACTAAGCTGGCTTTGAACTCATAGCCATCTTCCTGCATCAACCGTACACTGGGATTACCTATTGGCAAAAGCCAGCACACCTGCGGACAAATCAGACATTATATATATATATATATATATTCCTGTGAAATTTGCAGTTGGAGTGATACAGTAACTAGTACTTAATTGCTACTTTTAAATGCTAACTCAAGAAGCATAAACTATGACTAGGAGTAAATGTAAGTCAGCATATAATAAAAGCCACTAAAGAGATTCAAGTGATATGACTTGGAAACTCATGGGAAGTCATGGTATTAGCTATATTCTAGACATCTCTGTAAGATTTGAACAAATATAGCTGAGCCAGTGGAATTTGTGTGAAGGTAAGTGGAGTTCACTCCATAAGCTCATGGTCTCTATTTTTTTTTTTAAGTGAGATTAATGGATTAAGTAGGCTTAGCAGTTGGCTGGAAGCTATTATAGCAAAGTGATGAAATAAACCTGCCTTTAAACACATTTGTGTGTACCCATGTATGTGTGTGTACATATACACATGTATATTTTCAAATTAATTTATGACCAGAGTTATAATTATGAAATATATTTAAAACAAAACATTAGGCTCACAACTAAAAAACAATAATGATAACAAGATTCTATAAAATGGCAAGATAAATTGCCAGACCTCTTGAATGTATTGATGTTGCATGACCTATCTCACTGTAAATGATTTAATCAGATTGTATTTTATTTTTATTTTTTTGGCGGAACCGGGGATTGAACTCAGTCCCTTGTGCTTGCCAGGGAAACACTTATTCTACTGAGCCTTCTCCCCAGCCCCTTGTTTTCTATTTTTAATCGTTCTTTTTTTTTTTTTTTTTTTTTTTGGTGGATCCCGGGATTGAACTCAGGACCTTATGTTTGCCAGGCAAAGATAGCACTGAGCTATCTCCCCGGCCCTAATCTTACTTTTCTGATGGCAGTATATCTTCCCTTTCTCATAGCAGTATATGTTTCCCTACTTGCATTTAATGATTACTTTGTGTTCCGTTACACGTTTGTTCCTAACACAGAACCAAGCTTGTGTAGTTTCTTCTATGTTGTATTACCTCCCATTTATTAACCAACTTGAGCTGATATGGTGCCATGAAAGAAGTACTAGGTTGAATTATGAGGCCTCTTTCAGCCTTAGAGGGCGAGTGTGAGGACAGGTGGATATACTCATGGAGAGGCTGAGGGCCCACTCTTAGGTGTAGACCTGGCTTCACATACTCTGCATCTACCTTCGTGTACCTGGGTTTCTTGGGTTTAGAGGGCAGGTCAGATCCATCTTCTGTTCTCCCCTGAATTATATGCCCAACCGTAGGGGACTAAATTTGGAAGGAGAAATGGAAAAGCAGAAAGATTTTATTGAGTTAGGTCATAGTAGAAACATTAAAACTTTTTTTCTTCTATCTATTCTAGATTCTGAGGAGTTCAAAGTTTTTCCAGTATTGAACCATTGAGGACTGATCAGAGCTTACATTTCTAAAACCATGATCTGTGTAAGTTGATTACTTTTTCTGTTTCTTTGTAGCATTAGGATTTTAAGGACTGGGGAGATAGCTCGGTGGTCTAAGCGCCTGCCTGGCAAGTGCAAGGACTTGGGTTTGATCCTGAGTACCCCCACCAACAGGGTGTGGTGGCACATGCCTGTAATCCCAACACCAGGGAGGCTGAGACAGGAGGATCACTACAATTCTGAAATGTGTAGCAAGACCCTGTATCAAATAAATAAATAAATAGATAAATAAATAAATAATTTTTTTAAAAAAGATTTTAGGTAAAGGTGTTTTTTGTTTCTTTCTTTCTTTCTTTCTTTTTTTTTTTTAAATTTTATTTGTGTGTGTGCGCGCGCGCACGCGTGCTCGGCCAGCTCAGCCCACCAGGGGGCGGGGCTGGCTGGCATGTGGTGCTGGGGATTGAACCACGGTCCCTGTGCTTTGCTAAGCTTGTTCTAAGTAGGTGCTTTAGACCATTGAGCCATCTCATCATGTTTCTTTTTAAATTAACCTGAAACTTCCTACTTAAGAAGGCCTCATTCAGTTTTGTGCTGTCCAGTTTTTCCTAATGCAGTGAATAGTAACAGCAAATAACTTGGCTTCCTGAGATGTCCACAATAAAATGGACTGTTACACAGCCGGTATAAAATTTATTTGTAGGGGCCGGGGAGATGGTCAGTAGAAAAACCACTTGACTGGTAAACACAAGGATCTGAGTTCAATCCCCGGGTCCGCAAAAAAAATAAAAAAAATTTATTTGTATAAATCAAATTGCTTGTGATACACTCTGCATAAATGCTGAGCCCAAAGCTTGTGAAAATGCTGAGATTTTAAAAAATTTTTGTCAAAACATCATTTTTTTATTATTAACATCTCTTTTTTAATATGGAGATTTTTATATTAAGTTTGGGAAGGTGCCATCTTTTTAAAAAAGCTATTAAAGAGAAAATACTGTAGTTTAGACATTAACATTTAGTGGAAATTTATACAGTAAACCATTAACAAACTGATTTTTTTTCTAATGGTTTATTGAATACAGAAACCTGAATTTTATTTTATTTATTCATCAGCAAACCTAAACTTTTTTTTTTTTTTTTTTTTTTTTTGAGACAGTCTCACTATGTAGCCGAGGCTGGCCTTGAACTCACAGAGATCCTTCTGCCTCAGCCTCCTGAGTACTGGGATTACAGGTGTGTGCCACCACACCTGGCTAAACCTAAATATTGTGGCAATCCTTGATATACAGAAAAGTTTAAATGTCACAGTATATGTGTTTGTAGTTTCAGGAATTGGTGACTTTTGGGGACGTGGCCATAGACTTTTCTCAGCAGGAGTGGGAATACCTGGATTCTAGACAGAGGGACTTGTATAGGGATGTGATGCTGGAGAATTACAGGAACCTTGTCTCTCTGGGTAAGTGTGTTTACTATGAGTAATTTAAAATGTGATGTGGGATATATTACCTTTCAACACCAGGAAATCCAAGGCTGTATTTAAAGATATACACTGAATTTCTTTTGTTTGCAGTAGATAATTTTAGGCCTGTCAGTTGACACGCTCTACTTTTCAGCACCATTATCTTCCTTATCATTTAGTGATATTCACTTCTAACTCTTATAAGTGCGGGCCTTATTTAATATCCAAGGGGCCAGATGCCAGATTAAAATTTCATGTTTAATGAATAACCATCATGCAGGATAGCTGATTTCCCACTACGTTATTCTTTTCTTTCTCTTCTCTTCTCTTCTCTTCTCTTCTCTTCTCTTCTCTTCTCTTCTCTTCTCTCTCTTTCTTTTTTCCTTCCTTCCTTCCTTCCTTCCTTTTTTTGTGGTACTGGGGATCAAACTCAGGATGTTGCACTTGCCAGGCAGGCACTTAGGCCGCTGAGCTATATCCCCAACCCCCCCCCCCACTGTGTTATTCAAAAAAATTCCCAGAGATGCACTGTGTTACCCTTTCTTGCAAGGACAAAGTTAGCTGTATATTCCTGATTTGCTCTGAGTATGAAAAGAGCCTTTGACTTAAACTGCAGTGGGTGGGGTGAACAGTATTCACTTAAAATGAAAGAATCTACATTTTATTTACTGTGGTGAGTTTGTATGACTTCTGGTTAAAAGTTTCAATTCATGAACTTTGCATTTAATATGGAACAAAAAACTTACAAGTCAATCAGGATAGCTTTTGGGGGCAGAGAGCTCAGGATTAAACCCAAGAACTCAGGCAAGGCCTCTATTCCTGCCTTGTTTTAGCTTTTACTTTAGGTAAAAGCTTTGTTCGGGGGTTTTTTGTTTGTTTTGTTTTGTTTTGTGGAACCAGGGATTGAACTCAGGCCCTTGTGTTTGCCAGGCAAATGCTTATTAAGACCTTGAAACAAGGTCTTAATAAGTTTCTCAGGCTGATCTCAAACTTGCAATCCTCCTGCCTCAGCCTCCCAGTAGCTGGTATCATACCTGATCACACCATTACACCTGACAGAATGCTTCTTGTTATGTTCTTTTGGAAATAATATTTAATATCAACTAATACTAAGTCTTCATCAGAAGCGTTTAGCCATCAGTGTATTGCACATTTAACTAAAACTAAAACTCTTCCTGTAATCAAATAACTGTACTGTAGTATTGGTTACCAGTACCGTGGAATAGAGAGCTGAAGTGAGATGACTAAAGCTCTAAGATTGGTAAATTTAAGAGGAAAATTTTGTCCCAAAGCCTTCTGGCTCCTGAGACTTTTATACTGTTAAACTTTTTCTTCAAAGATAGATCCTGGCTAAGGGTGGTAGCATAGGCTTATCGTCCCAGCTACTAAGTAAGCTGAAAATCACTCGAGCCTAGAAGTCTGGGTTCCACATGGGCAATAGTGTGAAAATTTATCTCAAAAAACAAACAAACAAAAACTTTTAAAATAAAGTATCACCCTACTTGTCTTATCTTTTGAATTATTTTGTTCTCTGTAAACATGGGATAGGAGGTACTGGAGCTATATGACCTGAGGAGAACTCTGACCACTGAGTTACATCCTCAGCTCCTCTAAATTTTGTTTTCCTTTGGAAGCTGAGTTGGTGGCACACAACTATAAGTTAACCATCCGGGAGACTGAGAGGAGGATTGCCCCAAGACCCTGTCTCAAACAGGCCTCATTGAAATTTAAAAATTTTGAGATATAGTATTATTAAGATTCCCAACTGAGACTTGAATTTTGATATTCCTACCTCCCTCTTTTGAATAGCAGGGAATAGAGGCCTGTGTAATTACTGCTGGTTCTGTCTTTCATCTGAAGTCTTTATCAGGAACATTTAACCATCAGCTTATTCCAAATTTAACTAAAATTCAAAGGTTTGTGTAACTTTATTTTTGTGTTTATGATGTTTCTTGTGAACAGGACAGTCCATTTCTAAGCCTGATGTGATTGATTTGTTGGAGCAAGGAAAAGAGCCGTGGATGATTCTGAGGGAAGAAACACGAAGACCCTACACAGGTAAGGAAAACAGAGGGCATAGTCAGAGCTGTGAACAGCCTATTCCATAAGGGAGCGGAGACACTTACTTGTATTATTGTTTATCAAGCCCCACTCCAAGGTACCAAGACCTGTAGAACATAGGCCTGTGACCTCAGGAGAAAATAAAAAATCTCAGCATGAGCTATGGAAGGAGCTTCAACTTTACCCTATTTACCAATCACCCTACTTCTCATATTTCAAACCCATTTTAAGTGATGGGGCTTTATTTTTTCTTTTGCACTGTTTCAACTGTGGTGTTTTTTTGTTTTTTTGTTTTTTTTTTTGGTTTTTTGGGGTTTTTTTGAACCAGGGATTGAACTCAGGCTCTTGCACTTGCCAGGCAAGCGCTTATTCTACTGAGCCATCTCCCCAGCCCACAACTATGTTTTGGGTTCAGTGGCTGGCTTTTCACTGCTCCTTTTACATACACATAAACCCACAGACTTGGTATAGAGGTAGTAAATTAAACTTATCAGATCCTGGCTTGTATGGAGTTTACATTATACTGGAGTGAGTAGGTATGAAAACAAATAGGTAAAAAACATTAGTGGGATGCACTAGGGTGGAATGTAAGCAAAGTCTAGGCGATTTTATTTATTCATTCACTTATTTTGTAAGACTGGAGATTGAATCCATGTCTTTACTCTGAGCTACATCCCTAGGCCTTTTTAAAGTTCTTTATTTTGAGACAGGGTCTCAGCCTCAGGCTTCCAGAGTAATGGACTTACAGGTCCGGACAATTTTCAATATGAAGGCTAGGGGTGATTTTTCTGGAGTGGTAATATTTGAGAAGGGACATGAGGTTAGGGGATAGGCCTTATGTTTGTGTGGGGAAGAATATTCAGGGCTGAATAAAGACTTTGGAGAAAGAGTGCTGGGGCAATCACTAGAAAGAATGTGCAGGGGGGCTGGAGAGATGGCTCAGTGGTCTAAGGCACCTACTTAGAACAAGCTTAGCAAAGCATCAGGGACCGCGGTTCAATCCCCCAGCACCACATGCCAGCCAGCCCCGCCCCCTGGTGGGCTGAGCTGGCCGCACACACCTCTCTCTCTCTCTCTCTCTCTCTCTCTCTCTCTCTCTCTCTCTCTCAAATAAATAAAAAAAAAAAAAAAAAAAAAAAAGAAAGAATGTGCAGAGTAGAGAAAGGGAACAGGGAAAATTATGTGAGTTTAAAGAGCACCAAATAAACCATAGTGGAAACCCTGAGAAGAGACTGATTTTACAAAAATGAATTTAGAGCTCACTGTTATGAAGTAGTCCCGTAATCTCAGCACTCTGGGAGGATGATGCCAGAGGATTGCAAGTTCCAACCCAGTTTGAGCAATTTAGGGAGACTCTGTCTCAAAATAAAAGTATAAAATGGGATACAGTTATACTCAATGCATTCTGGAGGCCTTAGGTTCAATCCCCAGTTCCTTCCACCACCACCTCCCCCCAAAAAAAGAAAAAGAATTTAGAGCTGGTGAGTGATGTAACTCAATAGTAGAATGACTGCCTGTCAAGTTCTTGGGTTCAATTCCCTGTACCATAGAAAGAAAAAAAAAAAAGAATTTTTGCTGTTAGGAATCAGATCACGTGAATTGTTAATGAATTGAAATTATTAGTAATAAGAATGGAAAATGCTTTAATCAGTGATATAATTTGTTTTTAATATATTTTAAGGAATAATAGAGAACATGAGATTAAATAAACATATCACTATACCCACTTCAAGAGTTAAAATATTTAACTATTTGAATAAAATTTGAGCGTTATAATAATGGTATGCCAGGGGCTGGTGAGATGGCTCAGTGGTCTAAAGCACCTACTTAGAACAAACTAAGCTAAGCAAAGCACAGGGACCGCGGTTCAATCCCCCAGCACCACATGCCAGCCAGCTGTGCCCCCTGGTGGGCTGAGCTGGCCACACACACACACACACACACACACACACGGCTTTTATTTTTATTTTTTTCTCTCTTTTGGAAACAGAGTCTCACTATGCAATTCAGGCTGGTCTTGAGCTCTTTTTGTAGCCCAGGATGGTC
>NW_004524659.1:9863292-9880892 GCF_000260255.1 Octodon degus
AAATTATGTATTTAGAATTAGCCAGCTGGACTCAGTTTTGATGATCCCAATTTTGTTGGCAACATCCAATGCATCATAATCGGGAGCCAGTCGAACATATGCCTTCTTCTCTCCATCAGGCCTGATTAGGGTATTGACCTTGGCAACATCGATGGCATAGAACTTCTTTACAGCTTGATTGATTTGGTGCTTATTGGCTTTGACATCCACAATGAACACAAGTGTGTTGTCCTTGATCTTTTTCATGGCTGACTCTGTGGTCAGGGGGAACTTTATGATGGCATAGTGGTCAAGCTTGTTGCTCCTGGGGGTGCTCTTCCGAGGGTATTTGGGCTGTCTCCAGAGCTGCAGTTTCTTGGGACAGCTGAAGGTGGGTGACGTTCATATCTTCTTTTTGTGGCTGTGGGTGCCATTTAGTACGGCCTTCTTGCCCTTCAAAGCTTTTGCTTCGACTTCAGCTTTGGGAGGGGCAGGGGCTTGCTTCTTCACCTTCAGTGCCATCTTGGTAAAAAAATTTTAAAAAGTATAGTGATTTTTTGTGGGGTTTTGTTTTGTTTTGTTTTGTTTTGAGACAAATTCTCACTATGTAGTTCTGGCTGGCCTTGAGCTCACTGTTTATCCCAAAGAGGCCTTGAACTCACAGTCATCCCCCTGTTTCAGCCTTCTGAGCGCTGAGATTATAGGTGTGAGCCACCAGATCCAGTTTAGGTCCAAAAATCTTTATGGTTAGACAAAACACCAGAAGCAGAAGGAAAATAACACCACAAAGGAACAGCTCAGCCTGAACAATGTAATGGTCCCAGCTAATACGTCGGAGGGGGTTTCTATGCTCTTTTATGTTCTTAGGATTAGAAATAATGAACTGCAGATGAATTGGTACTGCATAAAGAAACCTCTTTTTTTATTTTAGCAAATTGCTAATTTTGTGGCACAGTGATTGGGTTGAACATAGTTCCAATTAAAGTAAAATAGTGACTGATCTCCTCTTCTTCCTGGGTGTGCAACCCAGTGATTGAATACTGATTCGGTGTCTTGAATATCCCTAACTGAGCAATGTTTGGTGCTGCTTCTCTGCTCTGAAGCATCTCCATTCTTCAGGACTCTCACCATTCAAACATGACAGATAAAATACTCAGTTATCCCTGTATAAATCTTTTTATTTTTCCTATTGCTAATTTGTCACACACACACACACACACACACACACACACACACACACCCCCGGCTTTTATTTTTATTTTTTTCTCTCTTTTGGAAACAGAGTCTCACTATGCAATTCAGGCTGGTCTTGAGCTCTTTTTGTAGCCCAGGATGGTCTGATGGTCTCAAAATTACAACAATCCTCTTGCCTCAGCCTCCTGAGTGCTGGGATTACAAGTGTGCACCACCATAGCTGGCTTCCCTTAGACTTTAAAAAAAAATTTTATCTGATGTTCATGAAGAGAGCATATTCTTAGAAACTATGCTGATAATATAAGAAAATTTTATCTAAGAAAGTACATTTCTTGGGGGCTGGTGAGATGGCTCAGTGGTCTAAAGCACCTACTTAGAACAAGCTTAGCAAAGCACAAGGACCGCGGTTCAATCCCCCAGTACCACATGCCAGCCAGCCCCGCCTCCTGGTGGGCTGAGCTGGCCACACACACACACACACACACACACACACACACACACACATAAATAAAATTTAAAGAAAGAAAGTACATTTCTTTACAGAGCTGTGCTATACCATCTTTTGGACCCTGTACTGGAAAAGTAGAATCAAATCTGAAATAATGCCTTTTTAATGATATATTCTAGTGTTATCAGTGCAGCACAGTACTGTATCATACTTTATGGTACACAATAATGACTATGCTTTGTCAGAGATATTTTTAATGAAGTTAGTCTAGAATGTTTTCTTTCCAGATAATGATTGAAAAGTTTTTAAAAAGTTCCAGGTACCAAAATAGGTACAAAACTTGGCTGTTATTTAGGGTTTTGTTTATTTTTTTTAAATGAAGTGTGCTAGATATCCATATAATTTTGTTTGGATGACTGTAGAACATGGAAAAGGTATTGCTGTTTTTATGCAGAGCATACTATTACTTGAAGTGGTTTTTGTTTGTTTGTTTTTTGGGCTGGCTCAGGATGCCTTCAGAGCAGGTCTGGTAAGGCTTGAGGATCTGGGGATGGAACCACAGCATCCTGATTGCTTTGTTTAAGCAGTCACTTAAACAACTGAGCTAATAGGCAGGCCCCAAAAAGTTCAGAAGTGGCTTTTTTTTATTACTTGAGATTTATATAGAGAGAATCCACAAAAAAAATGTATACATACTTCAGCAGTTCACCATCCTAGTAAATGTCTCAAAGCTCATGGCCACCACTTTGAGTACCTCTTGTCATAGTAGAAACCAAAGATAACTTGTATTAATCTCATAACATTTCAGTGTTTATTAAGATATTCATACAAGTTTTTCTTTTCCAGAAAGGTGTTTATATTTTAAGAAGTCTCTTTCTTTCTCTCTCTGTCTCTGTCTGTCTGCCTGTCTGTCTCTCTGTCTCTCTCTCTCTCTCTCTCTGTATATATGTATAATCTATGTGTTTTTGGAAATGAGCTGTGCTGTCAACTTTGGAAATAAGATCCCAGTTTACTGTTGTGTTTCTGGCATTGTACAGAAATTAACAGCCATATTATTCTGGACACAATGGTTTTCCATTTGTGCAAGGGTAGTACACTACATTAAATATGTAAGGTCTTATGTATGTGGGTTTGAGTACAGGAACTAATAACGTATTGTCTAATAAAAAGAAAGGAAGAAAGAAAGAATGAAAGAAAGAAAGAAAGAAAGAAAGAAAGAAAGAAAGAAAGAAAGAAAGAGAAAGAAAGCAAGCAAGCTAAGCAGTGCCTTTAGTTTTAGCTTCTTGGAAGGCTGAAAAGGAAGATGGCTTAAGTTCTACCGTGAGATCCAATTCCTGTTTCAAAAAAACCCTAAAAAGCTAAAAAACAAACAAAAGAAAAATTAAGCAATTAACATACTGTTGGTAGTGGTAAATGGTAGGCTTCATTTGTGTTGCACCATTTTTTTTCCAGTAATTTTTTTTTATGTTCTGGAACTTAGATCTATAATACCATCTTGATTTTTCTTTCTCCCCAGTACTAGGGCTTGAACCCAGAACCTTTGTACTGAATTATATCCCAACTCCTTTTAATTTTTTTTGAACTTTTGAGACAGTGTCTTGCTAAGTCACCCAGGGTAGGCTCAAACCTGGCATCCTCCTTGTCAGCCTTCCAGAGTGTTGGGATTACAGGGTTGCACCACCATAACTTGGTGCTATCTTTTGCATCATTGTGTTTCCTTCATCTTTTTTCCAACCTATGACAGATGGATTCATGGACTTTTCTGTCTGTAGTGTTCTTGACATTTTCTTTTCTTTTCTTTTTTTATAACACAGATTTGGTTTTCCTTATCTTTTCTTTCTTTCTTTCTTTTCTTTTTTTTTTGGTGGAACCAGGGACTGAACTTAGGCCCTTGAGCTTGCCAGGCAAGCACTTATTCTACTGAGCCATCTCCCCAGCCCCTTTTGACATTTTCTAACAGAATTATGTAGAATATTCCTCAGCCTGGTTGGTCTAATAACTTTCTCATAAGTAAATTGTATTTGTTTTTGCTAATAGTGCCACAGAAATATGTGATATCCTTTTCGGTGCATTATACAGTGAGATGTGGATGTGTTCTTACTGGTCCTGTTCACACTGATCACTTAAGGGGTGTTTGTTGGGTTTCTCCACAGTGAAATTACTATTTCTCTTTATAATTGATAAATATCTTGAGGGAAACACTAAGACAACACACATATCCTATTTCACCTCCTTTCACCTGTTTTTAGCATCTGCCGGTGAATTTTGCTTGAATCAGTTTTTACTTCCATATTTGCATAATGGTAATTTTGTATTTCTCTCTTGCTACATTTGTTCTATAGGGAGAATATCTTTTCCCTTTTCATTTATTTAGTCAATAATTTATATCAATATACATATTTGTATCACTATAGATTCATAGATATGTATTTTATTCCATGTCCTATAGTTCAGGACTATTATCATTTTTGCTCATCTCTGGGTTTAGGAAGTTCTTTCTGATTGACTCCTGTGCCCTTTCAGCCTGCCCGCCTCCCATGGTGGGCATCTCTTACTTTGCAGTGTTACTCTAGAATCATCTGATGATTTCCTGCCCCAGCCCTGGAATCAGCCAGTTCTCCAAAGATACTGATGCTTAGCTTGTGTTGTTTTTTGTTTGTTTGTTTGTTTTTGAGAATGGAATGTAGAAATCCAGATCTAGACACTAAGTGTGTTCATTATTCCTATTTCTCTCTCTCTCTCTCTCTCTCTCTCTCTCTCTCTCTCTCTCTCTCTCTGTCTCTCTCTCTCTCTCTCTCTCTCTCTTTCTCTTTTTCTGTTGTTTCCAGGGATCAAACTCAGGACCCTGCGCTTGCCAGGCAAGCACTTACTCCTCTGAGCTATCTCTCCAGCCCTCATTATTCCTATTTGTTTTTGCAGTACTAAAGATTGAACTAAGGGTCTTCTCACTGAGCTCCCTGCCCAGTCTCTGTCTCATTTTCCTTCTCTCACTTATATACTCTTGTTCTCTCTCCTTTCCTCTCTTGTGCTTGCTCACTCATTCACTCATCTATCTATCTATCTATCTATCTATCTATCTATCTATCTATCTACTTATCATCAGTCTGTCTGTCTGTCTGTCTGGTTTGCATCTATTTAGTATTTTGAGACAGGGTCTCACTGAGTTAACCAGGCAGGGCTTCAACTTGTAAACTTGTAGTCCTCCTGCTTCAGCCATCCGAGTACTTGCATACAGGTTTGTTGGGTCCCCGTGCCCTAGCTGCTAGGCCCCATCAGCTAATACAACAGGGAAGTGCGTACATATGTGTGGCAATGTGCCTAGCTGATTCTTGGTATTTCAAAGCTGCAACAATAGAACATGTTTCATACAAACTTAACACTCCAAATCAGGTATGAGAATGGTGTTAGCTTTCATATTTTGAAGCAGATTAATAAAGATAATTGCATTTCTCATCATTGAAGCTGATGAAAATACTTCTCCTCATTTTATCATGCTCAGATTTTACATGTACTAAAGGATTCCCCACTAACAATAACATCTAATTCTTTACCCAGTGCTAGTGAAAATAACCAAAGACTATCAAGGTTACTTTACCATTTTTAAATTTGAGAAAAGAATCAGCAATAATTTTTTTTTTTTTTTTTGGTGGAACTAGGGATTGAACTCAGGACCTTACACTTGCCAGGCAAGCACTTATTCTACTGAGCTATCTCCCTGGCCCCAGCAATAAAATTTTAACTCTCCAACTTAAATTATAGATTAATGGCATTGGTAGCATCTGTTTGCTTAGCGTTTCTTTCTTTCTTTTTTTTTCTGGTACTGGGGATCAAACTCTCAACCTTGGCCTTTGCCAGGCAGGTGCTTATACCACTGAGCTATCTCCCTGGCCCTGGTAACACTTGTTTGAATTGAAGTATTTGCCACTGTAGATTTCTTGTAGCATTGAGGGGCTCTATTTTGTAAAAATACAGGACTGTTTATTTATTTTTGTGCTATTTGGTGTTGAACACAGGGCCTGTATTTATTTTGAGACAGGGTGTTACTAAGTTGATTATGTAGGACTTGAACCTACAATCCTTCTAATTCAGCCTCCAAAACTACTGAGATTATAGGCTACCACTGTGCCAGGTTCTATCTTTTCTTTTTAATTTGACTTGATTTGATTATTATTTTGTTTTTGAGACAGGATCTTGCTTTGTAACCCGGGCTGCCTTCAAACTGGTAGCTATCTTCCTGTCTCAGCCTCCCAAGTATTGGAACGCACCACCATGCCTAGCTTAATTTGTTTTTATTTTGTTGCTTGTCTTTGAGCTTTTTGTTATAAATGTGCAGATTATTTTTAAATTATCTTCTTTGTTCATATATGTTTACATTTATTCTATAAATTATTTTTCTATTTTTAAAACTGCATCAAATATAAATGAATACAAGCGTATTATCAGTTGGTTCAAAATAATTTTATGTGGAAATTAGAAAATATTTCCTTAAGTCCAGCTTTCTTCTTCCTTCTTTTCCCCAGGTTTTTTGTTTTTGTTTTTGTTGTAATGTATTTGGTACAGGGTCTTACTATGCAGCTCAGACTCATAGTGATCCTCCTGTCTCAGCCTCCCCAGCTCTGGGATTACAGATATCTGATTCTTGTTTAAAAAAAAAAAAAACCTAAAAAGCTAAAAAAATGCCCTTCACATTGCCCATATAGACCTAACTTTAGTTATTAACAGTATGCCTTTTCTTTCTATATATGCACCTTTCTCTTTGGCCCAATTGATGGCAAGTAGCAGTTATCTTTAAACTTCACCTCTTCACTATGTATGTCTCCTAAGAATAAGGACATTTTCCAATATATAACCATATCATGTTTATAATTAAGTCTTAACTACTGAACCGCTACTTAAATTTTTATGTTCTTTTTGAAAATTCCATTTATAAAATTTGCTTTTAAACTCTATTCTATATTCATATATTGCCTTTGGGCAGTGGGCTTTTTGGTCTTGATATAATTCTGTTGTTTTTCTCCCTTTGATTGGCTTATATTGAACCATCTGGTCTAACTTTCCAGGTTTGATATTTGATTTTTTTTCCCTTCACAGTTAGAGTGAGGTTAAGTTTGGGGGAGGGGTGACTGGGAATTGAACCCAAAGGCATTGTACCACTGAACCACATCTCCGGCTCTTTTAATTTTTCATTTTCTTGTAAAGCTCTCACTAATTTACCCAGTAGACCTCAAACTTTTGATCCTCCTACTTATTTCTGAGTAGCTGGGATTACAGATGTGTACCACCCAACTAAGATTAAACATTTTTGCCAAGGATGTTATAGAGACTTAAGTGTAGTTTTTAAAAATGAACTTGTTATTTTGGAACAGTTTTCAATGTACAGAAATTCACTGAGAGAGTAGAGATTTTCTTGATGTGGCTCTACCAATTTCCACATGTTAGTATCTTCCATCATTTAAGTACATTTGTCAAAACTAAAAAAGTATGACATTGATAATAATTAAACTCTAGACATTATTTGAATTTCTCCAGTTTTTTATGGCTATCATCTTTGTGAACCAGGATCCATCCAATCACACTGCATATATTTGTGTTGTTTCCTAATTTCTTCCCTTCTGACAGATTTTTCAGTCTCCCTGATTTCCATGACTTTGAAAAAGTGCCTTAACAGATCTTGCAGGGTATCCTGCGTTTGCAGTTCTTCATTTTCTTTTTCCTTTTTGAGTCAGGATCTCACTATGTAGTGAAGCTGGCCTTGAACTTGTGGCAATACTCCTGCCTCAGTACTGCGATTTCAGGCATATGCTACCATGCTGGTCTGGTTTTTTCTTGTAATTAGACTAGAGATTCAGGTTTTAGAAAGACTATAGCAGAGGTGATGTGCCTAATGACTACATGATATTTACAGGGTACATACTTGACAACACTGATGTTGTTAAACTTTATCCTTTCATCAAGGGACTTTCTGCCAGGTTTGTTCAGCCAAATATTATTTTTCTTTTTCCATACACTGTACTTTAGAAGCAACTCACTAAGTCTGGCTACGCTAGAGATCAGGCACACGGGAATGGCGGTGGAGCTCTTCATTCTGTGGGGGATAGTAGCCCAGAGACCATAACACATTTCTTGTCACGAAAGCCCATAAGCCATGGGTGTGTCAAACCCATGTTTATTCTTTAGAAAATTTCTTTTAATGAATTATTAACTTTAATTTCATGAATTATATTATATTAAATAATGAATACTGTATTTTATTTTAAAGAGAAAAAATAGTGTTTCTTAACACTATTTTTGGGGGGTCTGATTTTTTTCAATTCTTATTGTCGTCTTCCAAGTAGTTGCTCTGATCACAAGATTAGGCATGATAAATTGATCAAACAATATAAACACAAATTGTCTTAACTGCCTTGTGTGATATACATATTTTTCCTTTGCCCTTTATTCTTTTCTCCTTTCCACCATTCCAGTTTAATGAGTGTAGTCTCTAGTTGCAGCCATTTACCTATAACAGCCTCAAATTTATCTTTTTTATAGCTGAGTAATACTCCATTATATGAAAATAACACATCTTTTTTATCCATTCCTCAGTTGATGGGCATTTGGCTTGTTTCTAAGATTTAGCTATTACAAATTCATTTGCTAAAAAAGCAAAAAAGAAAACAAAACAAATTCTATTGCTATAAACATGGGTGCACAGATATCACTGTGCTATGATGTTTTTAATTATTCTGGGAAGATACCCAGGAAGAAAATAACTGGGTCAAACAGGACCTCTAATCCTAGTTTTTTGAGGAATCTTCACACTGATTTCCACCACAATTGTACCAATCTACACTCCTACCAACAGTGAAGAAGGGTATCTTTTCACCCACAACCTTTGTAGCATTTATTATAGGTTAATTTTTTGATAAAAGATATTCTTTCTGGGGTGAGATGCATTCTGTGTTGTTTTAATTTGCATCTTTTGAATGACTAGTGATATTGAACATTTTTTCATATATTATTTGATATCCGTATTTCTTCATCTGAGAAATGTGTATTCATCTCAGATACTCATTTTTGAGTTGAATCTTTGACTTTGGGGAGTCTGATTTTTTTCAATACTTTATATGTTCTAGACATAAGTCCTTTGAGGAACTGTTGGCTAAAATTTTTCCCCACTCTGTGGGTTGTCTCGTCACTCTGTTGGTGATTTCTTTTTATATACAAAGCTTTTTAATAAGATAAGATCCTAGTTGTTGATTCTTTGGCGTATTTCCAAATGCAATCTTTCAGTTTGGGTTTTGTTCATGAAGTCTCAGCCTATACCTATGTCTTCAAGATTTCTAGAAGAAATCTCTTTCACTAGATTTAGTGTTTCTGTTTTAATATTTAGATCTTTGATCCATTTTGACTTTAGTGCATGGTGATAGACATAGATCTTGTTTTAGTCTTTGGCATGTGGAAAGCCACTTTTTCTAACACCATTTATTAAAGAGACTTTCTTCAAGTGAACATATTTGGGTCCTTTGTCAAAGATAAGGTGGCTGAGTGTGTTTGTAGTTAGATCTGCATCTTCTAATCTGTTCCATTGATCTTTAAGTTGTTTTTTTTTTTAATGTATTTAGTAAAGGGTCTGCAGGGTCTACAGGGTCTTACTGTGTAGATTGAACTCATAGTGATTCTCTTGTTTTCAGCCTCCCAAGTGCTGGGATTAGAGGTGCATACTATTACACCCAGTCTCAATCACTGTCTCAGCATGCCATGGGGGCTGGGCCGGCATTGCACTCTGGCTATGAACCCTGGCTGCTGCACTCTGTCTAAGCAGGCGCTTTAGTCCGCTAAGCTATCTGGCTGGCCCTAGGTCAGTTGTTTTGTTTGTTTGGGATTTTTTGGTCAATACCATGCTGATTTTATCACACTAACTTTGTAGTATAATTTGAGGTCTGGGATTGTGATGCCTCTTGCCTTGTATTTGTTCCTCAGAATTGCCTTTGTTATTCTAGGTCTCTTTTGGTTGCAAATAAATTTTAGGAGTGTTTTTGCTAGTTCTATGAGGTATACTAATGGTATTTTGATTGGGATTACCTTAAATCTGTACAACAATTTTGGAAGCATGGCCATTTTCACTATATTGGATCTCCCTATCCATGAACAAGGGCTATCTTTCCATTTTCTGATATCCTCTTCAATTTCCTTTTTCAGAATACTACAATTTTCACTTTATAGATCTTTTACTTCTGTTGTTAGATTGATTCATAAATATTTCTTTGGGGCTGGTGAGATAGCTCAGTGGACTAAGCGTCTGCTTAGGCAAACACAAGGACTAGGGTTTGATCCCCAGCAGCACATGCCGCACCGGCTCTGCCCCTGCATCTGCTGAACGAGCCCCCCAGACCAGGCATGGTGGTGCATGCCTATAATCCTAGAGCTGCAGAGACTGAGAACAGGTGGATCACTACAAGTGTGAGCTGCATAGTGAGACCTTGTACCAAATACATAAAAATAAAAAAGTGAAACCTAAAAAAAACCCTAAGTATCCAAACCCTTTTTTGGATACTTTTGCAAAGGATGTACTTTACATAATTTCTTTCTCTGTGAGTTTATATTTTGTTGACAGGAATGCTGTTGATTTTTGAGTGTTGACTTGTATCTAGCTATGCTACTTAACTTGGTTTTTAAATCTAGAGGTCTTTTGGTGGGGTTTTGTGGGTCTTCTCTGTGGAATATCGTGTCATCTTCTAATTTAACTGCTTTCTTTCCTATTCTCACTCCTTTTTATTTCTTTTCTCTTATCTAATTGTTCTGGTTTGTATTTCCAGAACTGTATTGAAAAAGAATGATGATAGTGGACATACTTACCTTGTTCCTCATTTTAGAGTGAAAGCTTTCCATTTTTGTCCATTTAGTATGATATTGAGTGTTGATTTGTCATAGATGGCTTTTGTCAGTTTGAGATAGAGACCACATATTCCAATTTCTGCAGGGTTTTTATCATGAATGAATGTTGGACTTTGTCAGAAGCTTTTTCTGTATCTATTGAGATTATCATATGATTTTTGTCTTTGGCTCTGTTGATATGGTATGTTTATTGATTAGCATATGTTGAACCATTCCTGCATTCCTGGGGTGAATCCCACTTGGTCATATTGCATGATCTTCTTCTTTTCTTTTTTTTTTTTTTTGTATTTAGGACAGGGTATACGGATGTACTGAGTCTCACTGCATAGATCGGACTCACAGTGATCCTCCTGTTTACAGCCTCCCAAGTGCTGGGATTACAGGCAAGTGCCACCAGCCCAGTCTTAATCACTGTCTGAGCACACCCTGGAGGCTGGGCTGGCCAGGGGATCAAACTCCCGGACACTGTGTCTGCCTAAACAGGTGCTTTAATCCTCTGAGCTATTTGGCTGGCCTTGTGTCATCTTCTTGATGATCTGCTCCATTCTGTTTGCTAGTATCTTATTGAGGGTTTTTGCATATATGTTCATTAGGGAGATTGACTTATTGTATTTTTCTTGTTTGTGTCTCTTGTTTTAGTATCAGGGTAATACTTGTCTCCAGGAATGAGTTAGAATTACTTTCCTTTCAATTTCAATAAAAAATTATTTATTTATTTATTTATTTATTTATTTATTTATTGGTTCCGAGGATCAAACTCAGGACCTTTTGCTTGCCTAACAGACACTTATGCTGATGAACTATCTCTCCAGCCCCTCAATGAAGAATTTGAAAAGTATTGGCATTAATTCTTTTCAGATGAGGTTAAAGAGGAAATTGAACAGTATCTATAATCAAAAGAAAATATAAACACAACTTAACATTATGGATTTATCTATTTTTCATTTGCTTATTTAATCCAATATAATTATTACAGCTCAAACTCAGCTATATGTATTTAACAAAGCCATAAATTCTTTAATTCTTTGACCTAAGAGTCTAAGATTTATCTTGTGTTTTCCCTGCCCCTATTCTTGCAATCAAGCATCTCTTTGAGGAGTTCCTCATATGGGGAGTACTGAGAAATAATGATGTGAATCAAGGATATTATTCAAAGATATTAAGATGTTATCCTATTTTAGTAGTGAATGTTTAGAGCTAAGTACTTTTGTATTAGTGGGTAATATGAGAGATAACAATGTTTAAGTGCTTTTGGTACTAGCCTTTTGAAATGATTGAAAATAATTTGTCTGTTAAAGCTTTTTGTCTTTCATAGTTTTGATCGAATATTTTCTTAGGTAACTATTATGTTTTCAAATTTATTTTACATGTAAATATGTTTCTCTTTTTCTTTCTTCTTCTTTTTCTTTTTCTTTTCTTTTTTTTTTTTGTGCTTTGGATTGTACTTGAGGTTTTTTATACACTCACATACTAGGAACATTCTCTGCTACTAGACTACATTCCCATCCCATAAAATTTCTTTAGCTTTTGTCCTCTTTCCTTTTTTTCCTGTCAGTTTCGATTGCATCTTTTAAAGAGTTGCCTTGTTTATTTGTTTAGAATCTTTTTTCTAGATTTAATTTGTATTGAAATAACTTTTCTCTTTGTAATATAGTTATTATACTACTGAAGTATAGGCTTCATTTATCTTTTTGCCTGTCTTTATTTCTCATTTCAGTTATTATTTTATTAGTATAACAAAGATTTTTTTTCTTGTTTTTCTTGGTGTTTGAGACAGGGTTTTCCACTGTAGTTCAGGATGGCTTGAACTATGTAGCCTAGGCTAGCCTCAAACACATGAGAAAGCTCCTGCCTCTGTTTCCTGACCTTTTTTTTTTTCCAATGGCACATGAGATTGATCCAAGGACCTTCACAGAGTTACATATCTAGTCCTTTTTTAATTCTTTTATTTTGAGACAAGATCTTGTTAAACCACTAAGCTGCCCAGCAGGGATGGAACTTGTGATCTTTTTGCCTCAGCCTCCCAACATGCTGGCATCACAGGTGTGTGCCACCACGACTGGCTGCAAGTCAGAGGTATTCATTTGTCTCACAGTGCGTATTGAATGAGCATTTAGTTGATAGGGAGCCTTTGTTTTCCCAGATACAGTGTTTTTGGTTTTGTCTTGTTTTGTTTTTGTGGAACCAGGGATTGAACTCAGGCCCCTGCGTTTGCCAGGCAAGTGCTTATTCCACTGAGCCGTCTCCCCGACCCCTTGTTTTCTGATGTTGTTCTTTTCACTAGTGTTTTTGAGGTCATAGAATGTTGTATTGTTTCACCTGTTTTCACACATTGCAAAATGGAGTCCCCTATATATTTCCATTGCCTTGGGTCCATGTGTATCTCATTCTAGTGATGGTTCAAAGTAATGATGTCAAGGGTTCTTTTTTGAGGGGGTGGTGTGAGTAACTGAGAATTAAACTCTAGACCTTGCACTTGCCAGGCAAGCACTGTGCCACTGAGCTATATCTATGACCCCAAGGTTTTTCTCTTAATTATAATTCATCTCATATCTAACAATTTCAAGACATCAGGTTTATTATAAGTTTGTCAAAGGTTCTAATATTACCTAGGTCCTTAGTAACCTCCTGTGTTATATAAATTCTTGTATATCTCTGAATTGCTGGCCTTTTTCAAATTTTATATCTGTATTTTAGAATTCTATAAGCTATTCACTTACGACTATTGTTTCTTATTTTTATGTAAGTTTCATGTTCTCTGGTATGAAAATAGAAATATTTTTGTCATTTTTTTTCAGATTTGGATTTACAGTATAAGATAATCAGCTATCTAAAAATGCCCACATATGAAAAAGATAAATCTTCTACACAACACCAGAGCATATATACCAGAGAGAAACTCTATAAATGTACGAAATGTCAGAAGAAATTTAATAGCAGCCATCAGCTTATTCTGCATCACAGGTTTCATATTGAGAGACCCTATGAATGCAAAGAATGTGGGAAGAACTGTCGCAGTGGCTATCAGCTGACACTACATAAGAGATTTCATGCTGGTGAGAAATACTATGAATGTACAGAGTGTGGGAAGAATTTTAAAAGTGGCTATCAACTTACTGTACACCAGAGATTTCATACTGGTGAGAAAACATATGAATGTCGAGAATGTGGCAAGGCCTTTATTTATTCTTCACACATCATTCAACATGAGCGAATTCACACTGGTGCAAAGCCTTATGAATGTCAGGGATGTGGGAAAGCCTTTAGTCAAGTTGGCCATCTTAGAAATCACCAGAGAATTCATACTTGTGAAAAACCCTATAAATGTAAGGAATGTGGGAAAGCTTTTAGTAGGTGCTCCAATCTTGTTGCACATAGGCAAATTCATATTAATGAGAAACCATATGTGTGTGAGAAATGTGGAAAGGCTTTTAGAAGAGATCGTCAACTTACTGTACATCAGAGTATTCACACTGGCAAAAAACCATATGAATGTAAAGAATGTGGAAAGGGCTATAACTCTGCCTCATACCTTATTCTACATCAGAAAATTCATAAATGTGGAAAACCATATGAATGCAAGAAGTGTAAAAAAACTTTTATTTTATATAAGAATCTTGTTCGACATCAGAATCTTCATACTGGTGATAAACTTGAATGTAGGCAATGTGGAAAGATCTGTACTACTGGCTCAAAACTTTTTCAACATCAGAAAACTCATACTGATGAGAAACCCTATGAATGTAAGGAATGTGGGAAGGCCTTTAGCTTGTATGCATACCTCAGACAACATCAGAAAATTCATCTTGGTTTGAAATGCTTTGAATGTGAGAAGTGTAAAAAAACCTTTAGTTCATATAGGAATCTTACTCGTCATGAGAATATACATACTGGGATGAAACTTTTTGAATGTCAGGAGTGTGGAAGGGCCTATACTACTCGCTCAAACCTTGTTCAACATCAAAAAACTCATACTGGCAAGAAACCCTATGAATGTAAGGAATGTGGGAAGGCCTTTAGTTTGCATGGATACCTCAGTCAACACCAGAAAATTCATCTTGGTATGAAACGCTTTGAATGCAAGGACTGTAATAAAACTTTTACTTTGTATAGGAATCTTACTCGTCATCAGAATATTCATACTGGTAAGAAACTTTTTATATGTCAGGAATGTGGAAGGGCCTATACTACTCGCTCAAACCTTATTCAACATCAGAAAACTCATACTGGTGAGAAACCATATGAGTGTAAGGAATGTGGGAAGGCCTTTAGCTTGCATGGATATCTTAATCAACACCAGAAAATCCATACTGGTGTGAAACCCTATGAATGTAAGATATGTAGAAAAACCTTTACTTTCTGTAGAAATCTAACTCTACATCAGAGTATTCATACTGATGAGAAACCTTTTCAATGTAAAGAATGTGGGAAGACCTTTAGACGTAGTTCACACCTCATGGCACATCAGAATATTCATGCTGATAAGAAACCCTATGAATGTAAAGAATGTGGGAAGGCCTTTAAAATGTGTGGATACCTTACACAACATCAGAAAATTCATGCTGGTAGGAAACCTCATGAATGTAAGGAATGTGGGAAGGCCTTTATTCGATCTTCAAACCTTGTTCAACACGAAAGAATTCATACTGGTGAGAAACCCTATGTTTGTGAGCAGTGTGGGAAGACCTTCAGATATGGATCAGCCCTTAAAGCACATCAAGGAATTCATACAGGTTTACAAATTGAAGGACTGTGAGAATATCTTTGGAGATGGCTCAAACTTTTTCAGCATCTGACAATTCATTTTGGTGAGAAATGATTGACTATTATTAGTCAGGTATAGCTTCATCAAATAAAAGACTTTATAATGCAGTAAATGCCATATTATAAAGCATTCAAACATGGTAGTGCATACCTATAATCCCAGCGTTCTAGGAAACTGAGGCAGGAGGATCACAAGCCCAACCTGGGTAATTTAAGGAATTCCTTCCTTCCTTCTTTCCTTCTTTCCTTCCTTCCGTTCTTCCTTCTTTCTTCTTCCTTTCTCCTTCCTCCTTCCTTCCTTATATTATTTTTTGAGGCAGGGTCTCACTGTGAGGCCCATGTTGGCCTCAAACTTGGAGTGATTTTTCTGCTCAGCATCCCATGTACTGGGATTACAGGTATATGCCACCATGCTCGACAAGACCCAGTTTCCAATTAAAAGGCTGGAGATATGACTCAATGCAAAGGTTCTTGGTTCAGTAATGAGAAGAAAGAAAGAGTAATCTAGTATCTTTTATTATGTGACTATTCATTGACAAATTAAGAAAAATAGGAATCTCAATTTCTTCTTGTGTAACATCCATGACATGGATTTTTTTCTAAATTTATTAAATGAATGACTAAAAACCTTCCATACTGACATCAGTGGCTGTGTCACAAATTACCTCAACTCTTACTACACTAATAAACACCTCCACAATAAACAGCATCAGGTTCTGTTGGATTTTCCATGAGGTTGAGGTCAGGTGGAGACTTGACTGGGGATGAAGAATCTGCTGTAGCAGACTCACTCACACTGGTTCTTAGATTAGTGCACTATGGTTTGGATATCATGTAAGTACCCCCACCAAGTGTTTATGTCTTAGTATTTTGGTCCCCAGTCTGATAGTACAGAGGTTGTATAGAACTTTTAAGAGGTGGAGCCCCCAGGAAGGTCTTCAGGTCAGTTGAGGCTGTGCCCTCAAAAAAGAGTATGAACCACAGAGATTGTGGAATCCAGGCACTTTCTGGCTTCCTAGACATGATCTCGTCTTCCCACACACACTGCCACTATTGGGATAACATTGACCATGAAATTCTCACCTGAGCTGAAAAGTGGCCAGCACTGTGCCTTAAACCTCCAAAATTGTGAGCTAAGTAAACTTCTTTATAAAACTAGGCTGCCTCAAGTATTCCAGGTAGTAACAACAACAAAAACCAGACCAGTGCACTTAGACAGTGAGAGTGAGAGCAGAAAGCTATTCTCATCCACAGTGGACTTGGATGAGGAAATTCTAGACTGAAGATTGGTCCTGTAAAGGATGAAACTAGTTGATTTCTGGAGCATATTTTGCATGTGGCCAGAATATAAATAATTCACTGAGAGTGTCAATGGTGATGTTTTAAAAATATATCCACAGGAGACAGGAGGATCACTATGAATCCAAGCTGTGTAGTGAGACCCTGTACAAAAAAAATAAATGAAAGGTTTTTTAAAAGAATTTTTTTAAAGAACCTACATGAACCCAGGCATGGTGGTACACACCTGTAATGCCAGCACTTGGGAGGCTGAGGCAGGAGGATGGCTACAAGTTGAAAGCCAGCCTAAATTACATAACAAGAACCTATTTCAAAACCAAGAAACAAAAGAGAACCTATCTGACAGTGCCTTTATTGGGATTAAACTAGTTAGTATATATCACTTGGAAGACTATTGGCATATAGTTTTGTGCTGAAATCATTATTTGTATTACTAGTGTATCTGAAAGATTCTAATTTAGAACAGATTGTTTAGATCCATTCATCTTAAATTTTACATAATTTTGGAAATACAAGTATATTTACTATGTATAATTTAAATAGTAGCCAATAATTCATATTGTATATTCATAATTTAAGATAAAGTAGGAATTAATAATGGGATAGTGAAAATTAAGTTCTCTTAGAACTTTTCCTAAATTTATAATCAATATTTTTAGTTAACATACAGAAAACTTGAAACAAATATATTGTAACTCATTCCTACATGCTTACATTCAGGTCATTTGCTTTAGCCATTTCATTGGAAGCCTCCCTGTCTTTTTTATGGTTCTGGATATCACATCCAGGACCTTGAGCCTGCTAGATGAGTGTATAGGACTGGCTCTAATTGTGTCCCCGCAATTAGACTCTTTACATTTGCGTATTATAAGTTATTTCTGTATCATTTGTGGCAAGTTGTAAATATCGTGCCACTTCACCTATAAGTGTATGCAGATTTCCTGGGTAATTGTGATGATGTAACCACAGTGGAAAATTTAATAATTTCTACAGTGTCCTCCAATGGTCACCCACTGATGTTTTTAATAGTTTCCAATCC
>NW_004524659.1:9881207-9892894 GCF_000260255.1 Octodon degus
TATATTGCCTTTTTCATGCTTTGGAGTTTTATTTAGTTGTCAAAGTGTTCCCCATTCTTGATGTATGCCTCTTGATATGATTTAATTTGTTGCTCTGTCCCTTAGTTTTCCTATAAATGGGACTTAATATTTAGAAAATTTATTAGTTTGATATTAGGTTTTTATCCAGAATAGTCCATGGAAGATGCTGCATATGTTAGATTTTTACATGATTATTAATGCTGTATTGTAAAACCTGTATCAATTGTCAGTTATCCATTGCAAAGATCCATTATATTAATATAGTCATTTGAAAATATAATCCCACGAACATATGTAGGAAACCAGGGTTAAGTCACATTTTGTTATTTTATTCCCCTATTAAATACTACAGAGTTAATAAAGGTGTGGCTAGAGGCAGTAGTTAGTTTATAAAGCTAATATAAACCTCTAAGTTAATGTTAAGAAAAAATAATAACTAGACATGGCCGTGCATACTTGAAATCCCAGTACCTTGGGAAGCTGAGGTTCAATTGCAAATTCAAGCCTATCCAAGAACAAAAAGGTTGTAGATGCATCTCAGTGCAAAACTCCTGGGTTTGATTCCCAATACCACAAATAAACAAGTAAGCGAGTAAGTAAGCAAGCAGTCAGGCATGGTGTCTGTCCTATGACTGTAATCTCTGCTGGGGAACCTGAGGAAGGAGGATCACCACAAGTTCGAGCCCAGCCTGGACTACACAGCAAGACCTTATCTAAAAAAAATTAAAAATCAAAAGTCAAATAAATAAGTAAAAAGGCCATGGGTTTAGTCCCCAGTTAAATAAATAAGTAAATAAGTAAAATCAGAATTAGAATTGATAGCTACCTAAAATCACTACAAGTCTATATAAAATTATTAGGTTTTCAAATTAAGGAACATCATATATTATGCATTGCCAGTCAAAAATCTGTAATGACTGTTATCTTACATTATGATCTGCTCATCTATATCCCTTCTACCGACAAAAAGAATAAATAATTCACTATTAAATATTAATATTTTCTTCTATGCAGTTGTATAAATTTTGAAAATTAAGTGTATCACAGTGTAGAACAACTTTGCTAGAAGTCAGCAAACCAATGGTTCTTGATGCTTGAAAAATGATTGCTGTTAGGAAAGCCAGTGAAACACTATCCCATTCTTGGAACAACTAGCACATGATCAATCTCTCAGAAAGATTGGTGAGAGCCCAACTAGTGAATCCCACCTGTCTTCCAAGCAGGGGGGTTGCCATGAGTTTGAGGCCAATCTGAACTACACACAAGACCCTGTTTCTATCAATCAATAAAATCAAGACTGTAGTATGTTACAGTGTATAAAATTTCTTTGCCTCTCCACCACTCAGTATATCTAAATATTGGTTTGGATTTTCCATTCCTATTGCTACTAACATTTGGGGTTTGAAATCATATGCTGAAGTGCTGCTAAATCCTAATAGAATGACCGTTAAAGTTGAGCTTCAACACTAGGTTGTGTGAGGAGATAGCTGTCAGTTCACACCCTAACAATTAGCTGCCTTTTTCTGTACTATAGTACTGTTACTTTTCTACAAAGTGAAAAGCCTCACAACTAAAGCTGTGTGAACATTCCTGAATGTTTCTAAATTCTCCATAAGGATCAGCATTTAGGTTATTGAGAATTTTTTATACTGTACCTTGAATATTGTGAGTTTCTAATGGAATTTGTACATAAGAATCTCTCATAGCTTATACCTAGATATTACTACTGTGTACAATTTATAGTCATGTAAACTAAAAATAAAAGTATCCTTTAACTCAGTTTTTCACTTAAAATATATTTTAAACCATTAAATATCTTTTATGTGTATTTATTGGCCAATCACATTATTTATATTATTGGCATTCCCTATCTATCTGTTTTGTTCATTTTCTTGATTTGTAGAGTACACCTATATTCCCAGGGCCTTGATTCTTTTCTTATTAATTTAATGCTCTTTTCTTGGATAGTGACTCTTTAAAGTACATCCATGGCTTTTATTGTGCTAATAGTGTTCTCCTTTCATACCATCATATTATATTTGTATATTACTATTTTCAGTCTTAAAAAGAACTAATATTTTTATAGAATGTGGAATTCCTAAGTATGCATGTTGTCTATGCTTAGAGATGAAATTTTCTTTTTAAATTTTATTTAAATGTGGTATGCCAGGTATGAGAAATATAGTCAATATTTGTCTTTTATTAATTTAATGAAAATCAATATATTCCCATTAAACTACTATTGTGTTTTTTGTATCCAAATATATTCTGTGACTTAGTCTTTTTTTAAAGCCATTACATCTTTTGCTTTGTTCTCATATAATTTTCCTTTGATATAGGAGTGTCATCACTTACATTGATTTCTCATTTTAAACCATCTTTGGAATATAGTATGCCTTGCCATGATAAGTTTTGGGTTTTTTTTTTTTTTTTTGATAAGCTGCTCACTTTTGTTGGGAATATCTGTTCAGAATTTTTAACAAGTATGTGTTAAGATTGATATAATATAGGCATCCACTTTAATACTCAAAGTTGAAAATATAATATTAACTTTGTTATTGTCAGTATTCATTAAAAGTTAGATAAAACTTGGATTTAAATCCTATGCCCCTGTTTTTTATTCATTTGATTTTCTTAAAGTTTGTTGTTGCTGTTTGGTTTTTGTTTGCTTGTTTTTTGTGGAGCTGGAGATCAAACCCAGGGCTTTGCACATGCTAGGAAAGTTCGCTATTACTGAACTACTCCTCCAAGTCCTTTCTTAAAATTTTACTAGACTGTCAGATATGGTAGTGCTCATCTATAATCCTGGCACTCATGAGGTTGAGAAAGGAGGATCACTGCAATTTTGAGACCCGTCTGGGCTATGGGTTCAAAACTAACCTAAAGTACATAGCAAGACTGATGCAAAACAATAATATTACACCATTAATCACTTTTTAAATCTATCTGATACTCAGATATTTTAATTTCTACTCTCTTTATGCTGAACAGCTTAACTGAATTGAGTAGCTATCCTAACACAGTTCCTCTGAGCATTACATATCTTGGTAGTACCACTGGGTTCCACATACAAAGAACATTCCTAAATGAGCCCCCCTGAAAAAATCAAGTACTGTATGTGTTCTTGGCATTACTATATACAGGGAACCCAGGCCTCTTTGATAAGAATATAAAATGCTTAGACATGTTTAGATACTTACCAGCAGCTAATTGCCAGTGTGATAGTTAACTGTGTCAGTTTAAGAAAAAGCCAGCTAAATTGGATCAGCATAGTTGTGGGTGTGGAGGACCCACCCTAGGGAAGATTGTTCCCAGGGTATAAAAGGGAAATGAAGAAAGAAGGATTTCTTTGGACGAGCTCCAGTTTTTACCTTCACCTTGGATGTCATCTTCTGGCTTCCAGTGTGGACTCTTCAGCCTCCAACACACAGCCTTCAGTCTTCCATCACAGACCCTTTGACCTCCTGATACAGATTCAGACAGGCACTACAGTGGACTCCAGGTGTTTTGTACTTTGTCAAGGCAAATCCTTCTAATCTCCAGCATGCAAACAGACCTTTTGCATTCTTTTACATCTAACTGTATGGGCGGCCATTGTAAGCCAACCTTGTAAATACTTATATATTTGTGAATCTTCCTTTAAACCTGTTTTTCTAGTAAGCATTGACTGGTACACCCAGTAATGAAAAAAAAAAAAAAAAAAAAGGAAAAGGGAATAGAACACAATGTTTTCCTAATGCACCACAAATTGAGATTTATATTTATGAAATTTGGGAAATAATCAAATTTTGGAAATTAAACTACATGCTTCTAAATCATTGTGTCAAGGAAGAAATTATGATGGAAAATATAAAAATAACTTGAATGCAACAAGAACATCAAACTGATAAAATACAAATAAATCAGCATGTAGCAGGAAATTTATAGCTTTAACATCCATATTAGAAAAAACTTTTTTTTAAATTTTATGTATTTGGTACAGGGTCATACTAAGCATCTCAGACTCATAGGGATCCTCTTGTTTCGGCTGCTCAAGTACTGGTACTATAGGCATGTGCCACTACACCCAGTTCCAGTAGCATACAGTACCAGGGATTGAACCTGGGTCCTTGTGCTAATCTAGGCAGGTGCTTAGACCACTGAGCTATCTCCACAGCCCAGAAAAAAACTTTTAAATCAGTGACTCTTGCCTTAAAGTACAAAACACCAAACTAAATCAAAAGTAAGAATAAAGAAGGAAATGACCAAGAGTAGAACATAAATAGAAAAATAATACAGAAAAATGAATTAAAAATATATTTTGAAAATCCAATAAAAGTGACAAAATAAGGACATAACTATATATCACATTATAATACTTTATAATGAACATAGAAAAACTTTTCCTAAAACATATTTCATGTGGGTTTTTATTATTCAAGCATCTCATGATGATTTGCCCCTCTTTTTTATGATTTCCAATAAATATATGTATTTTTTAATGTATTTGGTACAGGGTCTCACTATACAGTTCAGACTCATACTAATTCTCATGTTTTCATCCTCCCCAGGGCTGGGATTACAGGTATGCACCACCACACCCTGACTCTGGCCAACTAAGTATGCCTGGGGGTGGGGCCATTGTGGCCCGTGGTGCTGAGGATTGAACCCCTGTCCCCGTGCTTGCATAGGCAGGCACTTAGTGTGCTGAGCTGTCTCGCCAGCCTCCAATATTCTTTTTTTTTTTTCTTTGTGGAACTGGGGATTGAACTCAGGTCCTTGTGCTTGCCAGGCAAGTGCTTATTCTACTGAGCTATCTCCCCACCTCCAATATTCTTGAATAAGTATTTTTTATGAAATTATTAGAACATAACTGCTTCATATACCTTTGATCTTATTTTTCCTGTCATTCCATGCTATTTTGATGTTCCTGTTTTATTATGTATGTACTATGGGGGTTGACCCCTGGACCTTGCTCATGGTAGGCAACCTTTTTACCACTGAGCACCATTCCTAAGCCTTACATAATATAGAACCTAACTTCAAACAAGAGGTGCTAGAATATTTTCTCAGCCTAGTGCTTGCATTATCAGAGGTGAGGTACTATAGTCTTAAAATGTATCTATGAAAAAATTTCATGTTAAAGAACTTCCAAAAGGAGTAGTACTGCTCTGTTGTCCTATTGTTAATAAAGATGAAGATCTTTATTAACCTTGACTTTAAAGGGAAATGGATTCTTTGAGATGATTTCTCTTCAGATTGAGAGAAAGTGGAAAAGTAGAATAAGAACTGACAGTTAAAATGGAAACTGTTGGTTGAGGAAACCAGTCACACATTGATTTGAAAATATAAAATGGTGCATTCCCAATAAAGAAAATCTGTCAATATCATGAGTTAAGATACACATAACCAATAAACTTTTAAAAATATAACATATGTATGCCAACATAGTTGCAACCTGAAGATTATGCAGAAATAGTCATTGGGGCATTGCTTATCATACAAAAAGGTGTGTGTGTGCGCACGTGTGTGTGTGTGTGTGTGTGTGTGTAGCAGTGTGTGAGGGAGATATTGAAAACTGACATGCTCTTAAAGTTTTCAGCAAATCCGAAACTAATTAATTTAGAAAATCCTAGAAGAGTGAATTATTTGAAGACTGAATAATGATATTGATTAATAAATCCCAAATATTCTTAATTACTAATTTATACTTAGGGAGCCCTTTCTGGTCTCAGTCCAGGAAGCTTGTATTTGTAATCCTATTGATAAGTTATTGGAATCCCATCAAGTTAATTCTAACCTACTACTTCTAGGGCAACCCATGGTGAGAATGAAGATACTAAAGCATAGTTATAGTTATGGGGAGCCAAGGGGTCCTAAGTCCAGCCATGGTGATGGCTATCCAGAACAGAGGCCTTGAACCAGGGCCAAACCCAGGTTTTATTCAGTCATGAAGGAGGAGTGCTTGAGGATGAGTGAGAATAGCAGGAAGTTGCCTTTCGGCCGGAACCGCCATCTTCCAGTAATTTGCCAAAATGACTAACACAAAGGGCAAGAGGAGGGGAACCCGGTATATGTTTTCCAGGCCTCTTAGAAAACATTGGGTTGTTCCTTTGGCTACATACATGCGAATCTACAAAAAGGGTGATATTGTAGACATCAAGGGAATGGGTACTGTGCAAAAAAGAATGCCTCACAAATGTTACCATGGCAAAACGGGAAGAGTCTACAATGTTACCCAGCATGCTGTTGGCATTGTTGTAAACAAACAAGTTAAGGCAAGATACTTGCCAAGAGGATTAATTTGCATATCAAGCATATTAAACACTCAAAAAGTCATGATAGCTTCCTGAAACGTGTCAAGGAAAATGATCAGAAAACGAAGGAAGCCAAAGAGAAAAAGAAAGGTACCTGGGTTCAACTGAAGCACCAGCCTGCCCCTCTCAGAGAAGCACACTTTATGAGGACCAATGGAAAGGAACCCGAGTTGTTGGAACCCATTCCCTATGAATTCATGGCATAAACTGGGGACGTTGCTCTGCCATTCAGAACCTAATTGGCAGCTTAAGTGTTCTAGGTCCTATGTAAAAATAAAATCATCCTGTGTTGTAAGGGTGGTTTTCTTAGTTGAACAGGTATGTGGTGCCTTCTTACCTCAGAAATATTTGCAACAGATTTTCACTGTACCCAGTAATTGTGTCTAGCCTTTACTCTTCAGTGTTTTCTTGCTGAAAGATACTGCTGAGGTATTGTGCAGGTGTATACCCAAAAATTCAAATATTTATAAAGTATTTATATTGGCTTGAAGATCCTGTAAATCATCATGGGGAAAAGATGTATCAAAGTAAATGGAAGTCACTTCAGAAACAAACTTAAGTCCATTTCAGTTAAATAAATTGTTTAAAGCAAAAAAAAAAAAAAAAAGAGAGAGAGAGAATAGCAGGAAGTTAGTGAGCACTGTGAGCTGGGCTACATATGAGGCCTGTATTTACCAGAGAGAAGGATATGAAGAGAGTAATTTGCATTACACAATTGAGATAGTATCTAAAGTTTTGGGGTCCATGCTTCAGTTCTGATGTGTAATCTTTCAAACCCCAGGAAGTCATAACCTCTACCTCAAGGCTTGATCCCAGCTGACAGCATGGAGCATTGGCTTTTCGTCCTGTGTCAACCTGGCTCATATTAAAGAGCAGCAGGTGGGGGTTATTAGAGAAACACGCATGCCGTCTCATTGACTACCACCAGCACCTTGGCTAAGCCAATATGCATTGCTTAAAGCTAGTTGAAGGGGTAAGGCAAAGTCCTAGCCAGCTCTGTTCATATCAATACATGGAAATACAGTCAGACAGCCAAAATAGAAACAATTGCTCTTCTTTCAAGGAGAGTCGCTCAGGTGGTCCTCTACATAAGTTGTTTTCCCCTTTAATTTTACCAATCCAAAGAAAATTCAAGTGTAGTACATAAAAGTATGAAAGGTAAGAGGGAAGCTTTAAAAATATCACCAAACACATAGAAGTAATTAGTTCAGGCACTGGACAGATGCTAAAATTATTGGGCAAAAAATTATTTTATTTATTTATTTATTTATATTTTGTTTCTTTCATTTAATCTCCAACTAGTACTCTGGATGAAAGTCTCTAGAAGAAACTTTCACAATGATTAGTGACTTAGGGTACAACCCTGTAACACATGGCAGTCAACAGTGGGTGGCCCTGGGCGATTTTTTATTACTCATTCCCTAAACCTCAGCTGCCTCATAAATAGCACCTACTTCATAATGATGATTAAATACATTAATAAAAAGCAATGTGTACCTGGGCCATGCTATACCCCCAACGAATGCTAGTTGTCAGCTGTCATTATTCACACACCCATGTCACCACAGGGATGGAAGGTTTAATGGAAGAAATGTGTATTAGCCTCCAGGACGTGAGAGCCCAGCTTGTCCACAGGTATCCACAGGTGTTCCATCCTGTACAGCTGCTAGGTGGCTTTCATCTGCAAAACTGAGAAAAGCCATCTGAGCTGTTTGGGTAAAAGACATTAGCATTTAATCTTCCAACCTGACAGACCTAGATACATTCTTGTCAATGTAGAAGACTGTTGGGGGTGGCAGACAAGCCAAGTCTGGCACCCCGGTTGTACTTCTAGCTCATGGCCCAGTCACAGGCCTGTTGCAACTTCTGCTGCAGAGTGTCTGCTGCTGCCTTGCTGAGGGCCATGTTGGGCCTTGCGGTCATGCAAGGGGAGTGACTGACCAAAGGGGACAGATTCTTAAAGCCACTCATAAGATTTTTTTTGCGGAATCGGGGATTGAACTCAGGCTCTTGTGCTTGCCAAGGAAGTGCTTATTCTACTGAGCCATCTCCCTGGCCCCTGCTAAAAACATTTGTGTACAAGGCTTGTGTGCACACATTTTCTTTCTTCTCTTGGGTGTACGCCTAAGAATATATTGCTGGGCCACATGGTAGCACATTTTATTCCAAAGGGACTTTTTTTGGTCTTATTTTTACTATTTTCTTTTTTGGTACTGGGAATCAAACTCTGGGTCTCACGCTTGTTAGGCGGGTGCTGCACCATTGAGCTACATTCCCGGCCCTTTTAATTTGCGGCACTTATAGGCTGTTTGCCAAATGTCTATGGGTTTTTTTGCTTGTTTGTTTGACAGTGTCCACAAATGTTGCTATAAAGAGTGTAAGAGGCTTCAAACTCCATGAGTTTGACTTTCTATTGTCTTAATAAATTGTAGTCAAAGTAGAGTTTAGAAGCAGTAGAGTTTTTCATTGTGGTTTTTCCTTTTTTCTGATGACTAGCAATGCTGAGCATCTTTTCATGTGTTTATTGGCCACTTAGTGTTGCCTATGCAGAACTATCTATTCAGATATTTTATTGACCATGTTTTAATTAGGCTACTGTTAATTATTGCATTTATCTAATGCAAACCTCTTTTGTATATCCCAGATATAAGTACCATATCAAATGCACAATTGCCCAGCATTTCTTAATTCAGTTCTGTCTTTTCACTTTGCTATTGGTGACCTTTGAATAAATAAGTTTTGATGCTATCCATTTTTTTAAATTCTGGTCTTTGTCCTTTGGTGTAATACCTAAGAAAATTTTGCTTAACCTAAGATTATTATGTTTTACTCCTATATTTTCTTCTAAGATATTATAGTTTTAGCTTTTGTACATTGATCTTTAATCCATTTTGTTTGTTTCTATGTGCAATGCAAGATAAAGATTAAAAAGTTTTTTGGTTGAGCACAGCATATCCTGGTGATCCAGCACTGTTTATTGAAAAGACTATTCTTTCTCCCATTGCACTGTTCAGACCCCCTTGATGAAAATCACTCAAATTTAAGGCTTCCTTTTAGACAGTCAATTCTATGTTATTGGTCTGTCATCACTGTTCATGACATTCTGCTATTACAAAGGCTAAAATTACTTTAAAATGATAAAATAATGAGGTGCAGCTCTGGCATGTAGCTTATAACTGTTTCATTGCATGTTCTGTATTTTAAATATATTTGTTTTTAGTTTTAAGTTCTCAGTGAGGGCCGGGGAGATGGCTCAGTGGAATAAGTGCTTCCCTGGCAAGCACAAGGGCCTGAGTTCAATCCCTGGTTCCACAAAAGAAAAAAAAAAGTTCTCAATGAGTGGCAGAGAGCTAAACCTTAAAGGTAATGATTTTTCAAAATCATTAATTTGCCCCATATATTTGCTCATTTATTAAATGTCATTGGGAAATAAAATGCAGCACATAGAATTTTAGAACTATTATATTTTTGAGTGAATTTTTTTCAGTGAGCAATAGTTATTTTTCTCTTTAGCAAGTTTTTTAATTAAAAAATTGTCTGATCAATTGCCACCATTCTCTGATTTGTGTTTTGTTAAGTGTTTCGCAGGTAGGAGGGTTTTGTGTGTGTGTGTGTGTGTGTGTGTGTGTGTGTTTAATGTATTTGATACAGGGTTTCACTACACAGCTCAGACTCATAGTGATCCTCCTGTTTTTAGCCTTCCCAATGCTGGGATTACAGGCATGTGCCACCAAGCCTAGTCTGGGTGGTCGGCTCAGTGCACCCAGGAGTGGGGCCAGGGCCAGCATGGCATGTAGTGCTGGGGCCCAAACCCCTCGTTCCTGTGCTTGCCTAAGCAGGCACTTAGTCTGCTGAGTTATCTCACTGGCCCTGTAGGTAGGAGTTTTAATATGTTGTAAGTTGCAGCCTTTCTGTGCATTTTAAAATTAACGTTTTTGTTTGATTTTAATGTATTTGGTTGTTACCAGGTCTCATTATGCAGCTGGGACTTGTGGCGATCCTCGTGCTTTCAGCCTCCCCAGCACTGGGATTACAGTTGTGTGCCACTATACCTGGACTCTGGTCAGCTCAGCCCACCCTGAGGGCAGGGCTGGCAAGGCATGTGGTGCTTGGGATGGAACCACTGTCCCTGCACTTGCCTAAGCTTGCCTAAGCAGGTACTTTCACTTGCTGAACTGTCTTGCCATCCCGTTTTTTGTTTTAAGAGAAGTTCTCCCCATTTGATTTGAGCTGACCTTTAACTCACTATGAAAAAAAAAAAAAAGAAAGAAAGAAAGAAAGAAAGAAAGAAAGAAAGAAAGAAAGAAAGAAAGAAAAGGAAAAAGCTCCCTATGCATCCCAGGCAGGCCTCACACTCACTGTCTTCCTCGTGTGTGAGCCTCTTGAGTGCTGGCGTTACATGCTTGCACAACCAAGCCTGGCTTTCAAGTTCACATTTAACCTCTTTTTGCATCTAGAAATAATCATTTAAATAAACAGTAATTACTGATTTATATGAACCATTTTTACCTCCTGCAGTTTTTTTCAGGTGGGTACCAGGGGTTTAACAAGAGGCTTATGCATAGTAGGTAAGTACTCTACCACTAACCAACATCCTGAATTCTTTATTTATTTTTAAATTTTGAGACAGTCTCATAAAATTGCCCGGGCTGGCTTAAAAGTTGGCAATCCTGGTTTCATATCCTAAGTCATTGAGACTATAGTTATGCACTACTGTGTGCAGCCCAAATGTGTTTTTCCCACCTTTTTTTTGCTTTTCTTTTGCTTCACATTTACTTATTTTGAGATTATTTTTTGTCATTATTCCTTTGAAAAATATTCATTCTTGCTTGATTCTTAGCGTGCTATAGAAATATAACCAGAATTTGAGTAAAGAAAGTCCAAATTTGGGCTGGGGAGATAGCTCAGTAGAATAAGTGCTTGCCTGGCAAGCACAAGAGCCTGAGTTCAATCCCTGGTTCCACAAAAAAAAAAAAAGAAGAAGAAGAAGAAGAAAGTCCAAATTTAATTAACATAGTACTATTTTCCATATAACTGAGGTTTATAGAATGCTTTAATTTCAATCCTACCATAATGCTTGCTATTATGTAGATCTTTAATTCATTTTTTCTCTTATTTTTTAACTTATTGAATTAAACATTATTTTAATATTCCATCTAGTTGCTTGTAAGATGTATAGAGTGCATATGGTAAGAATTGTTGGTATATTTTGTGTATGAGACCTTTATCCGGTTTGTATATTATGATTACCTTCTCTTTGTTATTTGTCTTGTCTTTTCCTTTTCTGGATTGTGTCTTTGATGAACAAAAGTTCTTCATTTTAATGAGTATAATTTATCATTTTTTCTTATCTTTCTTTTTTTTTTTTTT
>NW_004524659.1:9893544-9898828 GCF_000260255.1 Octodon degus
TATAGTGGCACGTATATAGCATATACATCACATGAGTTTTTGTTATTACTGACTGGTAGCCTCATGTTGGCTTGACATGAACCTTCTTTCACAATAATTCATTGGAACATAAAAGAAAGGCAAATATCTGAATCTGAAAGAAAAGGTCGATTTTTTTTGTAATTACTGGGGAGCCAAGGAGCCCTAAGTCCAGCCACAAAGATGGCTTTCTGGAACAAGAGGCTGACCCAGGGAAGCACCTGAGTTTTATTCAGTGGAGGAGGAGTGGTTGAAGAGGAATGACTGACAATTGTGGGAGGCCAGGCATGGTGGTGCACGCCTGTAGTCCCAGCACACTGGAGGCTGAGGCAGGAGGATTGTTTCGGGCTTGAGACCAGAATAGGCTACAAGGGTCCCTCTGCCGTTCAGCCTGGCCTTGGGCTCACTGCGTAGCCCTGGCTGGCCTCAGACTCACAGCGATCCTCCTGCCTCAGCCTCCCGGGTGCTGGGATTACAGGTGTGTGCCACCAAGGCCGGCCAACAAAAGAGTTTTTCCAAAGACATTAAGATGACATTTCATCAAGTTTCAAAAGAAATCAGGTGCTTGCTGGCTGTGGGGACGCGGCCAAGCTCCCCGGACCTTCCGCAGCCCTGAGAGCGCTCTTAGAAGAAAGGAACTGATGGTGGTGCTGGGAATCCGCAAAGACTCACTGTGGCATTAGGGTGACACCTGCCTGGAGAATGGATCTTTCTTACTGCACATCACTGGCTGTGCAGTGTACACTAAGCAGGATTTGATGCTGATCACAAACACATCCCTAAAGGAGGAAGATGGAGAAGACACAGTGACCTATGATCACCCGTGCAAGGCGGTCATCACGTAGTGGCCGGGCATGCATGCACACTCAGTAGCATGGATGAATTTCAGGGATGTACCATGCCGTGTCTGTGGTGGCAAGGCTGAAGACGCTGTCAGCATTCTCCCTGATGACCCTCGACAGCTGACTGTTATTCTAAGACTCCTTCTCCAGTTCTGTTGTGCCTGTGTTGGGTTGGTTTAAAATACAGCAAGCCTGATAGTTTGTCTCATAAAAATAAATAAATAAATAAATAAAACCAGAAAAGAAAAAAAGAAAAGGTCTATCTCCGTAAACAGTTACAGTTTTGCATTTTAAAGACGGCACACCTGGAAGGCATGAATATATTTAATACAGTAATGAGTTGTCACTCCCATGTGAAAAACCTTTGTTTCTTAATGTAGTTTATTATTTAGTTCTTCTTTTGCCTACATTTACAAATCTATTCCTAAACCAGAATAGTAAAAATAATTAAATGCTATTTCCTCAGATGATTTTTTTAAATCAAATTTATTGAGTGTGTAAAAGGTTAACAGAGTTTTGTGCCTTAAATGTGAAAAATTATTAAAAAAAAAAAAAACCTTGTGCTTCCTGTTATCTATTCTAAGAAATATATTCTCCCTTTCAGCTCAAGGCTGTTCAACAATAAATAACTGTTTCTTGTCAAGGCAGCAAGCTAACAAACTCTCTACCCAACCATCTCCTGTAACATAGTCAGCTTAAGATATATCTTGTAAAAATATACACTTACCACTAAGCTGTAAAAGACCTTTTAGTTATAAACAGTTTGCAGCTGTGTCAAATAAATGTAGTTTCTGTTGTTCTGCGCTAGATAACAAATTTGCTTACCAAACTGGATGTGATTTCTGTTATAAATACCCCCCTTGCTACCTACGTTCGGGGCCCATCAGCCTTCTCCTGCGTGAGAAGTGGCTGACAGACCTGAGCTCAATAAATAAAAGGCTCTATTCAAATTTCTATCTGGCTGATCTGGTTCCTATGCAGAGTTGACCCATAAAAAGTCTATCTCTGTGACGGCAGATAAAAAAAAATCATAACCTCAGGCCTTCTCACCAAAGAGAGCACTAAAGCCTCCAGCTTTTGAGCACCCCTGCATGTGCACTTCAGACTCAGGGGCTTCTTACTAAGGCTGGAGAAGAAGTTTGGGCGGGGCCTGGGCGGGCCTGGGAGGGGCCTGGGCGGGCCTGGGCGGGGCCTGGGCGGGCCTGGGCGGGGCCTGGGCGGTGCGCGTCTTCCAAGAATGCGGCTATTTTTCAGGTAGCGAGGACTCCATTTCCCACAGGAGACTGCGGCCTGGACGTTCTCGCGTGGACTACATTTCCCACAAGCTACCGTCTTGACGTCTACCTCCAGCTGTTTTTTTAGTATCTTGATCCACCTGAGGGAGAAGTGGTCGCTACAGAGGATACTCTGCGGGGCCCAGTGTGGTGGTGACACGCGCCCGGCGGAGGCCGGCGGAGAAGGTGGTGACGTCTGTAGTGGACAGCGAGGTGGGCCAGGCCGCGCTCCCCGGTGGTGGATACGTTCTGAGATCCTGCAGTACGTGGCTGTCTGATGGGGACACAGGGTGCGTGTCCTTCACTTCTGCGTGCGTTGTTGGGTCGGGGTATGGTGCGTGTCTGTAGCCCAGGAGCTCCAGGTCCTCTGCTCTACCTGTGTCCTCTCAGTCACTGTGACTGACTGTTGCAGAGAAGTGGCACCGGATGGGGAGTCAGACATTGCGCCCTAGGTCAGAGTTTAGAGTGAGAAGAAACACGTAGGAGGGTAGGTTTGGAGTAGAAATTGCTCTTAAAACAGACATGGATTCTGTTAAAGAAAAACTTGTTAAAGTATGTTAAGGAGGACTTTACTGTGGGTCATTGTGGTAGATGGAGGGCCCACTGCGGTGAGATTTTGCCGAGAAGGGAAAATGGGCTCGATATGAACCAATGGGAATTTGTAGCCAAGAGGAGCATGGAGTTGGAGGGAAAACACTGCAATGGAAAAATAGAGAAAACCTCAGGAGCAAGAGGCGTTGTGCTTCAACTGACCTAACAATTTTTGCTAGACAAGCCAGGGTGATCAGACTCACCTGCGGGATGGTGAAGACTGGAAACCAGTAAGCGATGGGGATGAGCCTTGTATAGGTTTTTAGAAATTTCAGGAACCTAACTTAAGTTGGGTCAAGCAGAGAATCTTTGTGAATTCCAAGAATAGGATTTATTCGGGCAAGATTACTTCCTCCTGAGCATTTTCTGAAAATCATAATAAAGGTATATGTTTAAGAAACAGTGTTCCTAGAAGACCCAATGCTAATATGGGCTACTGGACTCTTTTAGAATATTTTGCTGAGTTTACACACCTATAATATTCAATAACGGAACTTAGAAAAAATGGGGTATACAGATGAAGGTCCATTTTGTATCTGTGTATTCAAAGTGGTTGGGATATATAGTTACATTCTGTTAATGAATAGAATGATTTGTTCTAATGGTGTTTGTAAATAGGATCACAAGTCCGCATCTTGTACAGCAATTAACCACTAAGAAGAATATATGCAGTGTATTATTTGTTGAAAAATAAAAAAAAAATAAAAAATAAAAAGAAACAGTGTTCCTGAGCTCTGACCCCAAGACCCTGCAGTGAACACTGATTTACAGATGCCATCCAGCGTAGTTCCTTTTGGCTGTATGTATGGAATGCTGGCTAATGTACACTTGGAAGGGAAACATCAGCCTTCAGTAAGTAGAGGGGATCCTGGGTCCTCCCTTTTAAATTCTACATATTATAATATTTACAGATACATACAAATCAAGATCAAAACAAAAAATAAAATACTGATTATCAAATTCTAAGTGTGGAGAATTTTCTAAGCAAGGGTAATTTACTACTTTAGGTTTATTCAGTTTCATATGCTGACCAAAAAGAGCTAAATTCACAGTGTCTTATTTAAATAATCCAAACCAAAATATAAGCATTTTAAATATCTGGCTGTATAATTTTCATGCATTTTTTGACTTCTGTGTTATTATCTGTCTGTCTTCCTCTCCATATTGGATAATATAGTCCTGTATTTTACAAAAAGAAATGTATTGGCCAGTCTGATTTTTCTGTTGACTTTGTATATCACATATCTTCTGTTTCTTTAAATATTTTTCTCAACTTCACATTTAATTTCTACTTTTATTCTAGTATGTGATAGTCTGTTGTACTTATAGTGAACTTTGCTACACTTAAAATGCTGAGCATACCTTGACCATCTTTAGTATCTTGACCACTTCATTCATTCTTAAGACCACAAGCAAGGTTTTTATGTGAATAATGCAGCTTCTTTCCGCCTTGAAAATGGGAATGAGAGGAGGTTGATATACTGTACTAGAGCAGGACTCAGTCCTATTCCCAGTCTTAGGTCTTCATCTACCTCAGCAAAATGATACACTGGCCAGAATGTTTCCTGATGAGTATCTGGATTTCCTTTGGGTGCAAATAAGGCTGTGCTGTATGGCTTTGTATAGCTGAGATCATTAGGAATTTGACAAAGAAATGGATTCAGAGTCCTAATCTTCCAAACTGTGTGTGATGAAAGGTAGTTTAGAACCTGAAATATAACTAAATAATAGTAATATCAGCTCAAGTACTGGAGGGAGCCCATAAAACACAGCTGGTCTCAAGGTCTTTCTTTTCTTTCAGGTCTAAGTCTTTAGAACTGCTGAGAGAAATGCTCAGAGCTGATTTGTTCTCGAAGGTCTAAAATCATGGCCTGTGTAAGTCAGCGTTTTTTTCCTCATTGGTGTGTGTGTGTTATTGATGTCATGTAAGTCTTTATTTTTCCCCCAAATTATCTACAATGGGAGAATCCTCAAGTAACCTAGTCCACAGTTCTTGTTCCCCCTATAAAATGTGTCCCACATCATCCAACATTTTCTCTCTGTGATTCACCATAAATTAACTATTTTATTCATGAATTATTACTTTCTGGTACTGGAGATTTAATCCATAGCATTGTGCATGTACTACCACTGAGCTGCAACCCTCAGCCCTCATATAATTATCAACATTATTCAATGTTGTGCAAATTTTCTATTATGAGCCATGATAAAGAATAAAGGAATTAAGTTTCTTGAATGATACATATATTTCATGTCAACGTTACTGTTTTGTGAGGCAGGGATAATTATTTCATTTGGCTGTTCATGAAAAGTCTTTGAAATTTTCCAGAGATTTAATTTTTGGCTAGATTTTAAGGATCTAAGCTTTCATGCATTGTAAAGTTTTGTATAAACTTGTCTGTGATTGGGAAAATGCTGTAGTTAGGAACTTGCATGGAAAATCCAGAGGAGTAAATAAATTATAAAATATGGGCTGCTTATTGGCACCATAACTCCTTTATATATACAAGACCCTGTTTATTTGCTTGCTTGCTGATTCATTCATTCTCTCTCTCTCTC
>NW_004524659.1:9899383-9902236 GCF_000260255.1 Octodon degus
GTTTTGTCAAAACAAATACAAATTCTTATGGTAAGATCTGACATAATAAAGTACTTGATGCTTAAAGACATTCTTAATTTTATGGAAACTTTATTTACTACATTTTGAAAAAAAACCCTTATAATTAAAAATTTCAATTCTATTCCAAATAAAACTTTCTCAGTAACTAACCCTTATTGAGAATCAATGAAGCAGATATCAGTCAGGCATAATGTGTATGACAATGATTGAATTTAATAGGAAAACAGTATTATTTGGTCATAAAGGGCAGATATCTAAGAGATATTCCAGAAAATACAGTAAACTGGTCTATATCAACAGGCATTTAAAAATATATGTATATGATGTATATGTCCCCTCCTTTCATGTTGTAGATTTCTAGTTTCTGTGCCAGTCATGTTCTTTAGCTGCAGTGTAACCTTTCATCTCTTCCATTTGTATTTTCCATATCTTTTCCTTAATTTCTCCAGTAATAACATGTGTTTGCTATTTCAGGGATTAATTTTATTCAAGGATGTGGCCATAGACTTCTCTCAGCAGGAGTGGGAATATCTTGACCCATTCCAGAAGACCTTGTACCGAGATGTGATGATGGAGAACTATGGTAACTTGGTCTCACTGGGTATGTTTGTCAACTTTAAAAAATTTAGTTATCCTTTGCCGTGGGACATTCCTTTTTCATTACAATTCACAGAGCTACTATTCAAGAAACTAGTTATATTTCTGTTTCTCTTAGTGGTTTGAGCTTTGTTGCCTTGGAAAAGGGACTCCATTCCCTTCTTGTTCTCTTTCAGTGATTTTTATTCCTCCATTACTTCGTATATCTGCCTATTTTTCTCAATAACCAATGGTCTAGTTTAGAATTCTCTGACATTTATTTTGGAACCATTATAAAAGAATCCACTTTGGCAGTTTATTATGATCAGAATTTCTGTACTACTCTTATTTTCAATCTTAAATTGCTGTCATTATCCAAAGACAAAATGTCTTTCTTTATACCGTGTTGGACTGAGTAAATGAAAACAGGTAAGAAAACGGTAAGAAAGTAGTCCATTTCCTAAGACAGAATTCATTTTATTTATGGTCAAAATTTGTGATCTATGAATATCACATGTAAAATGGAATGAATATGCTGTAGATCTCTCATCTTGTATACTTTTAGTAAAACACCTACAAGAGTAACAGCTTACCTCGGGGTAACTATGCATCAGATGTTTTTCTAATCATTTCATATCTATGTCGACTAATTTAAAATCTTTTCAACAGTCTTATATTTTCCCAATTTTACAAGTGAGAATGCTGAATATGTTTAAGTGATGTACCCAAGTTCATAGCTAACTAGAAGGTAGCAAAGTCACGGATTGACCCAGGTTCCAGAGTATGTTTTCAGCCACATTATGCTTGTTCCCTTAGAGTTAAGAGGACCTATGACTTTATTAATGACTGATTGATTTTTTTTTTTGAGATGGGGGTCTCTTTGTGTAGTTCAGACTGAACTCAAACTCACAGTGATCCTCCTGCCTCAGCCCAAGTTCTGGAATTCCAAGTTCCAGAATTAGAATCGTGTGCCACCATGCCCAGTGGATACATGACTTTAAATTAAAGGAAAAAAAAGGCTTCATCTAACTGATCTTTTATTTCTCTCACTTATCTTCATACTCCATATCATTATGACTTGTCACTTATTATAATTATAAATTAAATTTTGACTTTTAAAGTTTATTTCTACATCCTATGATTTTTGCTTTTCTTTGTAACCAGGACATTCCATTTCTAAGCCAGATATAATTACCTTACTGGAGCGAGGACAGGAACCTTGGATGGTTGCCAGGGAAGAAGTAAGAGGTGCGTGTACAGGTATGGAAGCTGAAGGTATTTGTGCAAGTAGCCCAAGCAGAAGTGACCAACTCATGTGATAAACGTGTCCTTGAAATGTTGGTTGCAAAGCTCCTTTCTTGTGGAAAAAAGTCATCTAATGTGAAGAGGAAAAGAGAATCATAGCATGAGACAGTGAACTCTACGTAACTTCAGTATCTACTGGTTGGTTCAGTGACAGGCACTCTTCCATGGAAGACAGGTTCTTCCATGGTACAGCTACTTTACCTAGATTTTTATTTTTTGTAGATCCATATATAGAGCTCTATTCTTTAAAAATACATTCATTTCTATATATGGGAAATATTTGATTACCCTTGAGTCTGGCACTATGCTTGGCAGTCAATCTAGAAATACTGAATAGGATAGATAATGTTCCAGTGTCTATGGAGATTAATAGATGTCTAATCTTTCATGAATATTAAGAAAGACATCAAATACATAAAAACAAATAAATATTAGGTAGTGAATGAACTGAATTGTACCATGAAGAGGGGTTTGAACTCAGATCCTTACGTTTGCCAGTCAAGCGCTTATCCTACTGAGCCATCTCCCCGGCCCCATCCTCCCCTTATTTATAAGAGCCTTTTTCTTTTTTAGTTTTTTGGCGGTACTAGGGATTGAACTCAGGTCCTTGCACTTGCCAGGCAAGCACTTATTCTACTGAGCTATCTCCCCAGCCCAAGAGCCCTTTTCTGAGGAGATAACATTCATACAGAGATCTGAAATAAGAGACCAAGGCTTTTGAGTATATGAGAGAGAGCATTCCAAGAATCAACAGCCCTGCAAAGGCTCTGATGGTCAAATGAGATTTGTGTGTATGACAATAACAATTAGATCAGAGTAGAGTTAGGGTATCTAACAGGATATGAAATTTATCAGGACAGATCAGGTAAAGTAAGATGTGCATTACATAAAGGAATCAAATTGTTCCTAAATCTAATCCATTATTTGATAATGTAGTTTATTTAACTTTTT
>NW_004524659.1:9904161-9929111 GCF_000260255.1 Octodon degus
TGAATATGAATAATTAATATTAATAAATTAATATGAATGTTAAAAAATCCCATATTTTCCTGCAGACCCTCCCTATCATCAACCTGAGGACTTAAGGACAGGTTAGTGTACTCTCAACAGTTGTTAACAGTATAGGTTCCAGTCTGATTTCCTGGGTTCCACTCGTTTTTGAAGATTCTGTACTTAACTTCTTTTCATAGTCAAGTGTTACCAGGCTGCTGCTCTTCTTAACTTGAAATTCTAGCCCTTACGGAGAAGCAGTAGCCTTGACTAGATTCTTAGATAGTTTTCTTATTAATTAGCTTTATGAATAAATCCCTTAGTATGTTTTTCTGGGATTTGTAAAAATTTTGTTTTGCTTTTTGGTTTGTTTTCTGTGTGTGTGTGTGTGTGTGTGTGTGTGTGTGTGTAATGTGTGTGTGTGTGTAATGTGTGTATGTGTGGTAGGGTCTCATGAAATTCAGGCTAGCCTTGACCTCATTTAGTAGCCCAGACTGACCTTGAAATGAGGTGATTCTCCTACCTTATCCTCCTAAATGTTGGGATTATAGGTGTGCTCCACCATGCCTGGTTTAATTGTCTTTTGAAGAAATTAAATGGTAAAAGTTTTGCCAAATAAGATTCCTGGTTGAAAGTTTTTTTTTCTTTCAGCCCTTTGAATGTATCAGTGATCTCCAAACTTTCCAATGAGAAATCTGCTAGTTGTCATAGGGGGATTTTTTGAATATGAGGAGTTGTTTTTCCTTTACAGCTTTCAAAATTTTTTTTTCAGTGTTAGATCTGAACCCAGGGCCTTGCACATAATAGGCAAGCATTCTACTACTCCCTACTGCAATCCCTCAGGAGTTGTAGTATATTCAGATAATGGTTCTCTGAGTTCATCCTTCATGGAATTCATTCAATATCATGGGTGATTATATTCATATCTTTCATCAAAGTTTTGAAGATTTTAACCTTTATTACTTCTAATAATTACTTTGCACATTTCTTTACTTTCCTTCTGGAATTTTTGCACTGGTTGATCTGCTTGATAAAGACCCCACATATCCTTTAGTCTCTGCCTTTATTTCTTAAATCTTTTTCGTTTATTTTTCCTGCCTCAAATTTATTTGTACAAAGAGCACAGGAGGACACCAGCCACCACAAATGGCACCCCAGGGGTCACACCAGTCTTCTGTTTTTATATCAGTAGGTAAGAGGCTTTTACTGTGGAGCCTTCATGGGGGCCTGGGCACCTTTGGGAGCCTGGGCTGGAGCAGAAGCTGGAACCTGGGCCTTTGCCCGGCAAGGCCTGCAACCCTTGGCAATGTGGGCACAGATATGCTTCCCAAGCTTGGAGTGGGCAATATAGGCAAGTCTAGTGAGCCTGCAGTTTACTCCCTTTGGAATAATAATTGGGCTTGACCTCCTTGGGCTTGAGGAGGGCCTTGATAGCCTTGGCACATGCATTCATGGCCTTGTCAGTGTTTGCATCTTCTTGAAGCCCTTCTTGTGCTGCTTGGCAAAACGCATGTTCCTAAGGAATTTAGGATCCACTCCCTTCAGAGATTCATATCTTTGTGACTGGGGTTTCTTGATGCCATTTCTATGCCATTTTCAGGACTGGTTGTGCATGGTGTGGTTCTTGGACTTGGCCATAACTGCACTGTAAACCGTGGCTGCCAAGCACCTAGAATGGGAAGAAGAAAAGTAATTTTTGTTTTTTATATACTTTAATCTGCTGAGCTATGTGGGTGACTCCTGATTGATTGATTGATTGATTGATTGATTTTTGGTACTGGGCATTGAACTCAGGACCTTGTACTTATCAGGAAGGTGCTATGTTGCTTAGCTATATACCTGGCCCAATGTAATGATGTTAGTTATACTGTTTTTGAGTCTTATCAATTCTTACTTCTGCCTATTTAAATTTATTTTTGCATCTTGCTAATAAATATTTCAGTTACTATATTTCTTAAGCTCCTTCTGGGATTTCTTTGTTTTTAAGTTTTCTCTCTCCTTATTCATAATTCCAGCCACTTTGTACATCATTGTCTTGACTTTTTACACACATCTTCCTTTACTTTTTTATATTTTTTAAGACACTATGAGTTGGGGATGTAGGTCAATGAGTGAGTGCTTGCTTAACATACAGCAAGAGCCCTTGTTCACAATAAAAAAGATCCTTACTACTACAAAAAAAAAAAAGAAAGAAAGAAAAAAGTGGTTTGAAAACTTATTTCTAGCAAGAGCACCATCTGGTATTCATCAGGGATCAGTTCTATTATTTATTTTCACTTTATGTAGCCCAAACTTTTCCTCTTGCTTGCTTGCCGGCCTGCCTGCCTGCCTGCCTGCCTGCCTTGCCTGCCTGCCTGCCTGCCTGCCTACCTGCCTGCCTGCCTTCCTTCCTTCCTTCCTTCCTTCCTTCCTTCCTTCCTTCCTTCCTCCCTCCCTCCCTCCCTCCCTCCCTCCCTCCCTCCCTCCCTTCCTTCCTTCCTTCCTTCCTTCCTTTCCCTTCTTTCCTTCTCCTCCTTCTCCTTCTCCTTCTCCTTCTTCTTCTTTTGTATTTTGGAGAAGGGTCTACAGGGTGTTCAGGGTCTCACTACTAGATCGGATTCATAGTGATCCTCCTGTTTACAGCCTCCCAAGAACTGGGATTACAGGCGCACACCACCACACCCAGTCTCAATTGCCATCTCAGCTGGCCCCCAGGGCAGGGCCCACATGACAGGCTAGGGGATCAAACCCCCAGTCCCTGAACCTACTTTCAGGTGCTTTAATCCGCTGAGCTATTTGGCTGGCCCCTTCTTTTTTTAATTTATGTATTTAGTACAGGATCTCACTATGCAACTCTGACTCATAGTGATCCTCCTGTTTTTAGACTCCCAAGTGTTGGGATTACAGGTGTGCAGCACCACATCTGGACTCATTGGCCAGCTCAGCACACCTGTGGTCAGGGCTGGTGTGGCATGTAATGCTGGGAATTAAACTCTGGTCCTCATGCTTGCCTAAGCAGGCACTTAGTCCTCTAAACTGTCTCACCAGCCCTTTTCTGTTTCTTTATACCTTCTGATTTTTGTTGTTGAAAACTGAATATATGGGCTAATATTGTATAACTCTGGAAATTATATTCTCCCTTTTCCTCAAGTTATGGTGATTTTGTTGTTGTTGTTCACTGTTGCCAAGAATAACTGAGTTGTGAGTTTAGGGTCTTCTCAGGTCTTGTGGAAGCCTGCACATAAATGGGCTGCAAGCTGCTAGAAGAACACATACATAGTTGATTACCTCAGGGTTTTGAGATGGATAACTGTTTTGAGCTGAAGAAAATGGACTATGATTTATCTTCCATGTTTTTCCTGAGAAGTTACAGCCTTTAAATATAACTCAGTTTATAATGGTTACATCATAAAACTTCTGCATTGTTATTTTCCTGGAGAGATAGTTTTCTGGCACTGTCTACTCTCCCATCTCCCTAGAATTCTGTCCTTATAATTGTGTTCTGTAGTACCTTATACTCTCTAATATATGAGATTTTCCATTTTCCCTTAATTATGCCATAGTACATTTACTTTCTCTGATCAAAGAAACCAGATGTTTTTCTTCTTTCCTATAGATTTGGAGTCAAGTTATGAAGTGATCAACTATGGAAAGATATACATTTATAGAAAAGATTCATCTCTTACTCTACATCAGAGAAATCAATATGGAGAGAAACCTTACGAGTGTAAAGAATGTGGGAAGGCCTTTGGTCGTCCTACACACCTTAGACTACATCAGATGATGCACACCGGTGAGAAACCTTATAAATGTAAGGAATGTGGAAAAGCCTTTAGTCGTCCTTCAGACCTTAGAGTACATCAGAGAATTCACACTGGCGAGAAACCCTATCGATGTGAAAAGTGTGGAAAGGCCTTTAGTCGTGCCTCACACCTGACTCAACATGAAAAAGTTCATACTGGAGAGAAATCCTATATATGTCATGAATGTGGGAAGGCTTTCAGTGAAGTTGGAAGACTGAGAATACACCAAAGAATTCACACTGGTGAGAAACCCTATGAATGTAGGGAATGTGGAAAGGCATTCAGTCAAGCCTCAAACCTAGTACAACATGCAAGAGTTCATACTGGTGAAAAACCTTTTGAATGTAAAGAATGTGGGAAGGCCTTTAGTCATCCTTCACATCTCATTCGACATGACAGAACTCATACTGGTGAAAAACCCTATGAATGTGAAGAGTGTGGGAGAGCTTTTAGCAGTAGTCACCAACGTACTATACACCATAGACTTCATACTGGTGAGAAACCCTATGAATGTAAGGAATGTGGGAAGGCCTTTTGTGTCTATGGACGTCTTACTCAACATCAGAGTATCCATAGTGGTGAGAAACCCTTCCAGTGTAACAAATGCAAGAAAACCTTTAGACTCAGTTCAGGCCTTAAAGTACATGAAAGTGTTCATACTGGTGAGAAACCCTTTGCATGTAACAAATGTGGGAAGTCCTTTAGGTTAAGTTCAACTCTTAAAGTACATCAAAGAATTCATACTGGTGAGAGACTTTATGGCATACATATATAAAAAGATAGAGACCAGATATGTTGGTACACATCTGTACTCCCAGTGCTGAGAAGGCTGAAAATAGGAGAATTACTAGAGTCTGAGCTGCATAGGAAGACCCTGTACCAAATACATTAAATAAATAAATAAATAAAGATAGTGTACAGCAAATCAGTGAATTTATACTACTGAAAAATGGAAGAGAACGTGAAAAGGCTTTTACATGTGCTTCAGTTTTTAATAAAGAAATCAAATAATTTATACTGGCATGAATTCTTTGGGAGGTTAGTAATGTTCGAAATTTTTAGTTACGCCCCACATATTCAGATTTAGGGACTTTATAGAAATAGAGTTTTATTTTATGGTATCCTGTGTTTTAGGGTTTACCAGGTGGCCAAGCTGTGTAGCCAGGGTTAGAAAGCAGGTTACTGCAAGGGAAGAGACCTAACATGTAACCTGAAGTTGTAGAAGACAGATAGCAAGCACATCAGGCTCAAGTGGTACAACATTTAATCAAAGCAACAGGAAAGCAGGAACACAAGGTCCTGCTCCTTGCAGTGTATCACAAGCCTTGACCATCGGAACCACCATGAAGCTGACATAGGATGTAGTGTTACACAGTTCTGTGCTTTTGTGGCAGGACTTCAGTCTCTCTCCCCCGGGTCATTGCTTCTTAAACAACACAGAGGAATATACATCAAGTCAGAAACAGAAAAAGACATTCCCATGCAAGTTTCTAAGTTCAACAAATTTTTCAGTGCCCTTTAATCTCTTGTTCAGAAGTATTCCAGGGTGCAAACCCAGGCTAATATGATTGTGCAGAAGTTGAAAGACTGCATGAATAAGATTGTTTTTCCTAATTCTCTTAATGTATTACTAGATTATTTGTACTGAAGGAAAAATTAAGGAAATGTATAAAACCTTGTTTTCGTGTGTTTATGTATAAAAAACTTCCAGTAAAAATTACTTATTAAACTTGAGTCATATGACAGAAAACCCCTACTAATGTAACAGCAGGAGAGTGTTTACGATTTGTTTGTTTCTATCTAAATCACTACAGTTGCATTTTCGTTTATATCTTGTTGGTTTTGGTTCTAATCATGCCTTGAATCTGATTCAACTTGGAAAAACAAATAATAATGTTAAAATGCGATTAGAATTAAAACAGTTCATATATGGGAGAACATGGGAAATTGTTTAGCATAAAGTTTATGTTCAGTGCTCATTGGCTACAAGTTCTAATTTTATTATGTTATTGCTAGAGAAGATTAAATGAATTTAGGAAAGTTTTCTGTAACTATCCTTTTTTGAATTTGAATTATCCTTCCTTAATAACTCTGATAGAATGTAAAACACTGAGAGCATCTTCATTTACATTTCTTAAGCTGAATCAAGTATTTAAATTTTTGAATGAAATCCAGATTTATAACTTTAGAATGTATGAAAAAATTTAAATTAGCCAGTAAATTGATTAGAAATTAGCTAAAGGTATAGGTCTGTGGTAGAGCTCTTGCCTAGCATGTATTGAAACCTTGAGTTTGAGCCCCCAAACCCAGAGATACACATACAAAATAGCCAAAGTATATTCATTTTGAAACTTAGTTTCATTTGTAATTAAAAATATTTGAACAGGGCCAGGGAGATAGCTCAGTAGAATAAGCACTTGCCTGGCAAGTGCAGGGTCCTGAGTTCAATCCCCAGTACCACAAAAAAAAAAAAAAAAAATTGAACAGAGACAAGTTGAAATAACAATACACTCAGGTCTCCATATTCATGGGGCTCATATTTGCATATTGAACCTCAGATGATAATATTCAAGAAAATTGTGACTGTACTAAACATGTATAGATTGCTATAAGTAATATGTATAGCACCTATTCACACAGTTGTGTTGTATTAGATATTATAAGTAATCTAGTGATGATTTAAAATACAGTCATGCAGGGACTGACCAGATAGCTCAGCAGACTAAAGCGCCTGCTTAGGCAGATGCAGGGACCAGGGTTCAACCCCAGTGTGCCATGCTGGCCCCACCCGTGGGGTGCACTGTGACAACCATTGATACTGGGCATGGTGGCACGCTCCTGTAATCCCAGCTCTTGGGCAGTTGAAAATAGGAGGATCACTGCAAGTCTGATCTGTGTAGTGAGACCCTGTAGACCCCATATTAAATACAAAAAAAAAAAAAATACAGTCATGCATTGCTTAATAACTGGGGTAAATTCTAAGACTTGCATTGTTGGGTGGTTTCAGCATTGTGTGAACATCATACTGTATGTACAGGGCCGGGGAGATGGCTCAATGGAATAAGTGCTTCCCTGGCAAGCGCAAGGACCTGAGTTCTAATCCCCGGTTCCACTAAAAAAAAAAAAAAAAACCATACTGTATGTACACAAATTGAGATGGTACAGTCTACCACACACTAGGTTCTATCATGCCACTTAGTACTCCTAGGCTACAAACTTGTATAGCATATTTTTGTCTTGAATGCTGGAAGCAGTACAGTAACAACCCAGTGGTATCTGTGTCTCTAAAAAAAAAAGTATAAGTGATTTTGAAATGGTATGCTTGTATAGTGCACTTACCATGACAGGATGGAAATTTGTTCTGGGTAAGCCAATAAGTGAGTGGTGAGTGAATGTGAAGGCCAGGACATCTACTATCTACTACTATAAACTATACATACTGTATAGCTAGGCTGTAGTACATATAACATAGTATTTTTCTTTATTATTAACCTTTCCATAGACTTAAAGTTTTTCATTTAACTTTTTTGGGGGGGTATTAGGAATCAAACTCAGGACTTTACACTTGCCAGGCACATTTGTAATAGGTTTTGTTTTGTTTGGGTTGAGACAGCCTTGCTGTATACTTCAGACTGGCCTTGCATTTCATATGTAATGTAGGCTTGCCTAGAATTTGCAGCAATTTACCTGCCTTAGTGCCCCCCCCACCCCAGCCAGTGCTGGGCATGTGCCACCATACATGTAAAGACAGTTTAAAATATACATGTTGTAGATTTTTTTTTTTTTTTTTTTGGAACCAGGGATTGAACTCAGACCCTTGTTCTTGCCAAGAAAGTGTTTATTCTACTGAGCCATGTCCATGGCCCCCTTACATGTTGTAGAACTGCACAAAACATTTTTATATATTCTCATATAAGCATTTAAATTTTTTTGGTTTTTTGCTTTAATTTGTTGTTGCTGTTGTTGTTTAACACTAAGAGATGAACATACACCTTATCATAGGCCTACATGGGGTTTGGATCATCAGTAGTCCTGTCTTCCACTTCCACATTTTTTCCTGTTGGATCAGGAGTAATACCACACATGAAGCTGTCATTTGTGATAAGCGTGGCTTCTTGATTGCCTAATGAAGGACTTGTCTATCTTTTGCTGTTAACTGTTTTCATCTCTTCTAGGGTTGAATCCAGGGCCTTCCTTGTACTAGGCAAACACTATCTAGGCCTTTTATTTTTTTTCAGGTAGGGTCTGGCTCAGTTTCCCAGGCTGGCCTTGAACTTACTAATTTTGGCTTCCCAAGTAGCTGAGATTTCAGTAATGTACTACCGCTCCTGGTTTAAACTTTTTTTAAGTAAAAGAAACATACTCTAAAATAATGATTAAAATCGTGTATGGTGGCACACACCTATAATTACAGCACTCTGGGAACATGAAAAAGGAAGATCGCAGGTTTGAGCCCAGCCTCAACAAGTTGGTTAATGACTTCATAAGAACTTGGTTCAAACCAAAAAAGTTAAGGACTGGGGCTGTCTCTCTGTGTGAAGATACTGGGCTCAATCCCCAGTACTGCAAAATAAATAATTTAAAAATGATTAAAATTACTATAGCCAAATATGGTGGCATGTCTATGTAATCCTAGCTTTTTAGGAGGCTGAGGCAAGAAGTTGGCAAGTTTGAGGCCAACCCAGATAACTAGAGCCCACCCCCTAAAAAATAATGGGCTGTGGAGGTACCTTAGTATGTTTCTGGATTCAATCCCCAATACCAGGGAAAAATAATCACCTGTACTGTATGTAGCCAATAAAATTTTGTTAAGGACTTACTGCATATTAAGTCATAGCACACATCAAAAAAATCTGTTAAGTCGTGGTACATGCCTATAATTCCAACACTCTGGGAGGCTGGAGCAGGATCACAAGCTTAAGCTGGGGCTGGAGCTCAGTGTGAAGACACTGGATTTAATCCTCAGTATCAAAAAAAATCCTTAAAATCCACATATTAGAATATTCATTTTGGGGCTGGGGAGATGGCTCAGTGGAATAAGCGCTTCCCTGGCAAGTGCAAGGGCGTGAGTTCAATCCCCGGTTCTGGGAAAAAAAAAAAGAATATTCATTTTGGCTATTATTGTAGAAGTGTATTGTGACTTGTCTTTTTTTTGTATTTCCATATTTTCATGATACTAATTTTTATAAGGAAATTACCAAGACATAACTATTACACATTGCTGCTTTTTTCCTTCTATACTGTAAAACCTAAAATTTTTTTGTGTTATCCCTGTAATTTTGAGCCTCCCTTCAGGGCCCTACATTTCTAATACTAACTGTTACCTGATAAGCCTCCATCCAGTAAGAAACACTTCCAACCAGGTAATGTCTCTTGTCCTACTTGGTCCTTAACCTAATAGGAGTCCTCCTGTCAGCCTGTGAAACCAGCAAAGCAAGATATTTGCATTCGCACATGGAAGGCAAGGGACACTTTATCCTCTTGTTATTTCATAGCCTGAATCTCATAGCCCCTACTGCCTTACTTTGTCCCTAAGTGGAACCATTCTGAGCATGTGGTGACTTTTACCCTTTGGGATGTTAGTATATGTGATTAATATTTTTTGAAACAAGGTCTTGCTATCTATTTTAGGCTGGCCTTGAACTCATGATGTAGCCCACCCAGGCTGTGCTCAAACTCAGGGCAATCCTCCTACCTTAGCCACTTGAGTACTGGGGTTAGAGGTGTGTGGCACAGTGCCTGGCATATATGGTTACTGTCATCAGTGTCATCTCCTATATGTATCCATTTTTTGCACACCTGTAGAATCATAAAGCAAGACTGCCTCCATCACCAGCAGGTAGGAAAAAAGTGACAACAATTTCTCTCTCTCTCTCTCTCTCTCTCTCTCTCTCTCTCTCTCTCTCTCTCTCTCTACTGGGATGGAACCCAGGGCTTTTACTCCTCTTGCCTCAGCCTCCTAGAGTGCTGGGATTACAGGCATGCAGCACAATGTCCAGCTTTTACTATTCATTTGTACTAATACTGAGCTTTCACAATCCATGGTGGTATAAAATTCAGAATTCAAACAGCGGCACTAAATCAAATTCTCAAAAGTAGTTGGTTTTTCTTTCTTCTTTTTTCTTTTTTTTTTTTTCTTTGAGACAAGGGCTCACTATGGAGTTCAGGCTTGCCATAAATTATGTATTCCAGGCTGACCTGAAACTGCAGTCCTGCTTTAGCCTCACAAATGCTGTGATTATAGCCATGTGTCACCAAGCCTGGATTTATGCATTATCTGAAGTTGAGCTATTCAACATCTTAGAAATATGTCTGTGATTGAAAGATCACTTTGCTGAGCCTACAAACCGAAGAGAAATATTATTTCATTGTTTACCATTTGTAAGAGATCAGGCTAAAATTAAAGGTGTATAATCTATTGAACCTTGATTCAAAGGGAAGAGAACACTTTGAGATGATTTTTCAGGTTGGGAGAAAATGGAGCCTTAGAGTAAGATGAGCAGAGTCCAGATTTTTTTTTTTAATCATTTGTGTATGGGGCCAGGGAGATGGCTCAGTAGAATAAGAGCTTGCCTGGCAAGTTCAAGGGCCTGAGTTCAATCCCTGGTTCCACTAAAAAAAAAAATCATTTGTGTATATATGTGTGTATGTATGTATTTGGTACAGGGTCTCACTCTGCAGCTTGGACTCATAGTGATCCTTCTGTCTCAGCCTCCCCAGCACTGGGAACACCCATGTATTGGATTGAAAATGTCAAATAGAACAATCATGATGAGAAAATGTCAACATCACAAGTTAAAATGAACATTGCCAACCTAATTAGAGAATTTAACATATATAAACATGAAAACTGATGTCTGCAGGAATACTAACTTGAGCATTGCTTTTCTGGAAAATAGGAAATTCCTTAATGTGCAGTAAAAGTCATATTTTTAAAATTAGTCTGCACCTATACTGTAGCCTTTTCTAGTTTTGAAAATAATACTTATATGCTGATCTTTAACCATTTTGTATGGAGAAAACTAATACATATATATATATATATATATATATATTTGAAATTATATGTGAATATGCACATTCCATCTGGATTAGTGTGAATGCTTACTATTATTTTTCCAGTTTAGATTTGAAAGCTTTGAGGCAGAAGATTTTGTATAATATACACTGTTAATGGCAAACCATATTTTCAGGTGAGATAAAGTAGTTAAAGTGAGATGTATATATTGTAATTGCAAAAGAGGGAAATTGAACGTAGCCCCTTGTAGAGATTGAATCACAGAATCCTACATGCCAGGCAAGCTTTCTAAACACTGAGGTGCACCCTCAATCCTTTTAAAATTTTGAGACATGGCCCAAATTGCTCAGTTCGAGTTTGAGCTTGTGATTCGCATGCCTCAACCTCCCAAGTAGCTGGTATCACAGGCATGTGCCACCATGCCCACCTTGTAGCTCCTTCCTAAAATCTGTAGCATTACAAGTGTTTTTTGAAAATTAGGAAAATTTTAAAGAATTTTTCACAATGCTATGCTATCTATACATGTATATAAGTATATGTAAATGCATACACATATACATAAGAATACATATGCCAGAATGGAAATTCTGGGTCAACCTTATAATCTCAAGATATCTTTCTTGCAGTCAAAGCACTGTTTTGTTTGTTTTGTTTTGTTTGTTTTTTAGGATTTTCACAGGCCTGAGTGATAGAAAAAGACCAGCCCCAAAGTTTCATTCTTTTAAATAACTGGGTCTAGAGCAGCTAAACTTGCCTCTATTCTCAGACCTGAAGATGTCAGCCTGCCCTCCTCAGGCACTTGCGCATGCGCACTCCAGGCGCTGTCAGCCCGCCCAGAAGACTGCGACCCGGGGTAGGTCCGGGCTGCAGTCCTGGATCCCGGTGTCTTTTCTTCCAGGTTTTAGCAACCTTGGACTTTGTTTCCCGCAGGAGACTGAGGTCCTGGACGGTCTAGCGTGGACTACGTTTCCCACAGGCACACGTGGCTCTGTTTTCAATATCTGGGTCCTACCTGAGGGAGAAGTGGCTGTGGGTGGCTGCGAGAGCGACCCTGTGGGCCCAGACGTGGCACCCACAGGGCCCAGCCTGGTTGGTGAGAGTGGGCTGCGAAAGGGGGGCTGCGCCGCAGTGGGAACTGGGGGCAGGGGGATAGCATCTGTGAGGGAAGGCGTGTGGCGGGGGAGAGGGCGAGGCTGCGCGCCTCTCAGTGAATGCGGTGTGAAGAGTGCCAAGGTGTCTGTGTGACGGGGGACACAAGGTGCGTGTCTTTAACGTGTACGTGCATTGGTGCAGCGGTGTGGTGAGCCTCTCTGTGCCCCACATCTCCAGGTTCCCTGATGCTTCCTGTGTCCATTTCTCAATCACAGTGACTGACAGCTGCAGAGAAGTGGCCCTGGGTTGGGAGTCAGATATTGAGTCCTGAATAACAGTTCTCAGCAGAAAAATACAGTCGTCCTGTTAGGGTAGGAATTGTGGATGAGGAATTGCCCCTGAGACAGGGAACCAAAAGAAGTAGGAACAGGATTTCTATTTGGGAGTTCGCAGGGGTATACTATGTGTTTGGGAACTATAGCAGCAGAGACCACCAGGCTTGTATAAAGGCAATATAGCATAGAATTTCTTGTGCCTGGATTCAGGCAGAATGCAGTAAAACCTTCTGCCCCAAACAAAGACAAGTGTGTCCCTTTTATAGGGATGAAAAGTACGCAGGGACCTTACGCGGGAAGACACCAATAAACGTCTGTGGTTAAAATTTTCAGGCAGTCTTGCATCTCAGTGGGCTGAGTTCTTTGAAGTGTCCCTTGTAAATTTTGGGATGTCTCCAGGACTTGCAAAATTGCTTGTTCTATCTTCTCTCCTGTCCTGTGTTTGCCAGTGATAGCCTCAGTGCTGAGCTGAGTTCCCTGCAGAGTAGTGCTTTTACTGACAAGCAGGCTGAGAGCTGGGAGAATCAGGTGAGGTTGGAGGCTTACACTCCCTACCCCACCTCTTCACACCCCGGCTTCTCTGCACTGAGTCGAACCCAGAGCCTTCCCACTCAGCTACATCCCCAGCTAGTTCTATATTTTGAGACAGGATCTCTATAAATCGCCCAGTTAGGGTTCCAACTTGAAATCCTCCTGCCTCAGTCTCCCAGAGTGCTAGGATTACAGTTGTGTGTCAAAGAACCAGATTCACCTTGCTCTATGTACAAGGGGTACAGCTGTGAAAGATAGTAAATGCTCAGCATTGTAGTTACCTGGATCATTCCCTTTTTGGTTTCTGTAGATCAGAAGTAAGGAAAATATGAAGTTAAATGTCATGCTCTTGCAAGTTAGTGGAGTACAACAGGGGCTCAATTGTTGCAGTTTTTAACCAGTTGTCCTTTGTATTTATTGGTGTACCAAGGACACAACTCCTTTGAACTTGCATGGATAATTGCTGTTTACATTTGTAAATTTGTATTTTTCAAAGGAGTACATGACCTAAAAATGTATTATAATGGGTTTTTTTAAATATAGAATCAAAGATTACATCTCTGGGACAGTTTTGCACACTTTTAGCCAGCATCATGGGCCTGCAAATTTATTTATTTATTTTGCAATACTGGGGATTGAATTCAGGACTTTGTGCTTTCCAAGCAGGCGCTTATTCTAATGAGCTATTTCCCCTTAGCCAGAGTCATGGGAATAGGTAAGTAAACCTTCACATTATTGGGATACGATATTTTGGAGATAATAAAATTTCTGTTTGTAAATAAGTATATATAGCTATGATCTTTGTTAAAGTCTTCATAATATGGATAAAATTATTATTCAAGAACATTTTAAATGATGTATGCAGTCCAACTGTAAAAATATAATCTTATAAAAATCTTTTGGAAGTATTATATCCGAAATATTGTAATTAGTTATGCAGATAAAAATGGAAGGGGGATATGTCACATTTATTGAATTTGACTTTTTTTTTTTACATTTTATTTATTTATTTATGTGTGTGTGTGTGTGTGTGTGTGTGGCCAGCTCAGCCCACCAGGGGGTGGGGCTGGCTGGCATGTGGTGCTGGGGGATTGAACCCCGGTCCCTGTGCTTTGCTAAGCTTGTTCTAAGTAGGTGCTTTACACCACTGAGCCATCTCACCAGCCCAATGTCACATTTATTGAGCATTTTCTTTATACAAAAAACTTCTGCCCGCTTGTCATAAGCATTCCTATCTACAAAGTTATTTTCCCTCTATCAATGGGAGGATCTTTGTACTGCGTTATATCTAATTCTGTCAGTGCTCTATAGCTAAAGGATATTCACCAACTGCTAAATGTTTCTTTCAACCACATTGACAGATCTAGTATCTACAGATTTGATAATTTAGAGTATTAAAGTTACTCTTGGAGAAATAACACCAGGAGCTGACGTTCAGATGTCTTACAAATACAAATAATATTTCCAAAGATTATAATCACCCTAATCTCCATATCATGGAACAATAAGATTCTTTGCCATTTTCCATTTTGCCAGATCCTCTTTAAAAAGATTTTGATGCAGTTGGCTGGTGTTTTTCTTAGTCTCTGTAAGATGGGAACTGATAAATGGAATATTTTCTCCTATCCTTTCTAATAAGGTCTTTTTCATACAAATAGGTACTGGTTTATATGTTTACATATATTTGTATTGGAGATTGAATCTAGGACCTTACCAGGCCTGAACTTTTCTACTGAATTATATCTCAAGCAGCACTGAAAGTTTTAAAATTGAAATTTTAAGAGAGAAAAAAACCCTAATTTTACTACAAGAAAAAAGGAAATATAATTAATCCATTGTATATACCATATTACAGGACATATACTTATATTCATCTTCAGTAATGATAATTTACATTAGCCTCATGCTATACTGCTAGGGGAGTAGCTCAGTGACTTACCTATCACATATGGGGCCCTGGGTTCAATCCCTATAATGGGAGGAAAAAAAGAAGATATACTTTTTAGTGTTTATACAGATTATCTCATTTAGTTTTTGGAACAACTATATATAGCAGGTGATATTCTTATTCTCTTGTTGTTATCAGTGTAGAAACACTGACATTGAGTTGTTTTTAGCTCTCTGAGCTTAAAGCTTGTTTTCTGTTCCTGAAAGTGACAAGAGAGCTGTGTTCTTAATTTCAGTTTAGGAGAATATCACTTTCTAATATTATGTATACTTTTGTAAACCTAACTTCTTTGCTAAACTAATGTTTCCCACCACTTAGTATAAATTAATGTCATCGTTATTACTAATGGTATAATATTATATGGCAGACCATAATATGTTGAGCTGATTGCCTACTATAATTTTTTATGGTTTTTGTTATTTAAAATTATTGTCTCACATATATCTTCTGTATGCTTCTATAATTATTTCCTTTTTAAAATTTTCTAGCTATTGGGGGACATAGTGGCACACATCTATAATCCCAGTACTTGAGAGAATAAGGCAAGATCACAAGTTTAATGCTAAGGAAATTAGTGAGACTGTCTCAAAAAAAATGATAATAATAGGGCTGGGGTTTAGTTCAGTAATAGAGCCCTTGGAACCAATTCCCCATGCTGAAAAAATTATATCAATGTGGAGTGGTTTAAAAAAATCAGACTTTTGTTAAGTGTTTACAGTATGTTAGACCAGGAATTTGTAGTATTAGGGGGCAATATAATTGCTAAAGAGATACGGTTATTTCCTTTAAAATGCTTTTTAGGACCTGGAGATACAGCTCAGTGGTGGAGTATATACCAAACATACGTTAAACCCTGGGTTCTATCTGCTAACACTACATAAATCACTGAAGGTTAAATATGAGTAAAGGTAAGTGTGTGAAGTGTATGATGAAGGAAAAGACTAGCAATTTACCTTGTGAATTCATTGGAAAGACAGTGACATCTGTATTTAACATCAGGATAGGAATAAATTATATTAGTTCTGTGAAATCTATGGCAATAGTAAATAGATTTTTGCTCTACATTTTTCATGGAACTGCAGAGTGAACCCAGGGGGCACTTTACCATTAAGATACATTCCCCAGTCCTCTTCATTTTTTTTATTTTGAGACAAAGTCTCACTTAGTTGCCCATGTGAGACTCAAGCTTACCTTCCTTCTGGCTCAGACTCCCTCAGTGCTGGGATTACAGGCACATGCCACCATGTCTGATTTGTAACTTTTATACCTTACAATTTTTCTTCTAATTAGGTGAGCTGCAAAGTGAAACTAATGGGGTAACGTAATTTAGTAGTTATTTAGGAGGCATCATGCTTTGGCTGAAGCTTTAGAAATATCATTTAGGGCCTGGGAGGTAGGTCAGGGTAGAGCACTTGCCTAGGATGCCCAAAACCCTGGGTTCAACCCCAGCACCCAAGAAGAAAGACAAGGAGAAAACAAGGCTAGAAATATCATTTATATAAGAAATTAGTTAGGGGCCAGGGAGATGGCTCAGTAGAACAAGTGCTTCCCTGACAAGAGCAAGAGCCTGAGTTCAATCCCCAGTTCTGAGAAAAAAAAAAAAAAAAGAAATAAAAAGAAAAGAAATTAGTCAAGCACTGTACCTGGGGAAAAATGATTAAGTTCAAATATTGGTATCCAAAGGAAAGGGAACATAAGCCATTTAGTAAAACAATCTAAATTTAAAGGACAAAAAATTTTTTTTTCGATTGGTGTTATTGGAGATTGAATCCAGGGACATTCTATTCCTAAACTATAACCCCATCCCTTCTAAGAGTTTGTTTGTTTGTTTTTGTACTGTGGGTTGAATGCAGAGCTTTTATGCTGAGGAAATCCCCAGCCCATCTTCAATTCTTAAAATTTTGAGATAAAGTTTCACTAAAGCAGTAAATTTCTCACACTAGACTCAGATTAGTAATTCTTCTGGCTCAGCCTCTCAGGGTGCTAGACTGTAGGCATGAGCAAGCTTGCCTAGAGCTTGGAGTTCTTTTCTTTTTTAATGGTGCTGAGATTTGAACCCAAGGCCTAGGCACTGAGCTACGTTTCCAGCCCCTTTTTATTTTCTGGTTTGTGACAGGGATTTCCCTAAGTTCCCAGGCTATGCTCAAACTTGTGATTCTCCTGCCTCAGCTTCCTGAGTAGCTGGGTACAAGTGTGTGCTACCATACCTACTTTGAACTTTCTTGAAGTCTCCTTTTGGGAGAACATCTTCATGTTAACAAAATTTTAAAGATGCACATGTATTTCAAGTTATCCTATAGTAATTGCAACAATAATGTGGAAGAAGCTTTAAAAAATCAAGATCAAAACAAAAACACTATTAATAGATGAAAGTATTACTAAAATCACACAATGGCCAGAAAACTCAGTAACATAGGTCTTGTAACATTCTGTCTTTAATGCAGAAATGCCTGTCTTCTGTAATCCTTTAGTGGAGACCTCTATGATTTGGACTTATTTAGAACTGTAATTGGGGCTGGAGGGAAATAGCTCAGTGACTTAAGTGCCTGCCTGAAAAGCACAAAGTTCCTGAGTTCAATACCCAGTACAAAAAAAAAAAAAAGAATAAAGAATGCTAACTGGCCCAAATTGTATGTGATGTGAAATAGTCTGAAACTTGGAGCACAAGACCCAAACAGCAATATTAAATTGGTTTAGTTCTATTTTAGCAACACTAAGGCAAAAATGATCTCAAGGTCTTTCCTTTTCTCAGCCCCAGCTTTCTAGATCTGTATGTTTTTGCTAAAAGGAACCCTGAAGACTGGTCTTTTGCAAGTCTAAAACCATGGCCTATGTAAGTTGATATTTCTGTCCTTGTTGAAATGTTTTTGGTTGAAATTTTTATGTGTTTTTAGGTTATACAGGTATTTTCATAAATTTTCCTGATGTTTCCCAGTAGGGGAAACTTCCCATAACAAAAATAGCAGAGGCATCTACCTAGAAGCATCTAGCTGTTACTCATCCGCTGAACTGTGATTTCACATTACCCAGCATCCTCTCTGTGTGGCCTGCTCTCAATTTACTACTTAATACAGAGAGATAAAGGGCTCGCCTAATATAGCAGAAGGCCCCAAGTTCCATTCCCAGTTCTGACAATAAATAAACTTACTAATTTTCCTGTAATTAGTGAGAAAATCATTCAGCATTTCTTAAGTGACCATTCATCAAGGGCAACAATGAATTTAAGTTCTTTTTTTAAAATTTATTCATTTATTTTATTTCATTTTTGGTGGTACCAGAGATTGAACTCAGGACCTTGCACTTGCCAGGCAAGCACTGATTCCACTTAGCTATCTCCTTGGCTCCAAATTTAAGTTCTTTGAAGTAAAGATTTATACCTTCTGGGTGAAATCTGATTTGATGAGTTAGAGACAATTGTTGTATTTGACTGTAACAAAACATACAATGTCACACACTTAAAATTGCCAAATAATGAATATAGAAATTTGCTATTGAATGACCAAATGTCATTGTAGAGTAAGAATCCATACTTTGTGTGGATTAGTAGATAACTGGGACCTACAAACTTGGAGATCATGGATCTTGGCAGGAAATCCCTGAAATAAGTATCAGGACTACAGTATTCTGTTTTTAAGTGGGACATACTGATCTTGGGTAAAATGTATTTTCTCATCCTTCCTCAGTGTTCTTTAACTCAGTGTATTTTTTATTTATACCTATGAAAAAAATAGGACCTTTTTAAAATAATACAATCTGCTGTGTTGCCCAGGCTTGTCTCAAACTCCTGGGTTCAAGTGATCCTTCAGCCTCAGCCTCCCAAGTAGCTGGGAGGATAGGTATGCATCGCCAAAAACATCTGGCTTAATCTGAAGCTTAGTGACTTAAGATAATCAACATTTATCTCATAGTTTTTGCTGGTGAGACATCTAGACTGGCTTACTTTTCCCTTGACTCTGAGTCTCTTATGAGCTTATCAAAGCATTGACCAGGCCTGAAGGCATCTTTATGCTCAACTTAGTGGGGATGTGTTGCCAATCCCATTTAAGTGGTTAACAGTTCCTCATAAGGATGGTATGAGAATCTCAAGTATTCACAGGCTCTTGACTGAGGCCATTCAATGATTTCCTGTGATGAGGTTCTGTCAGTAGAACTCTTAAAACCTGCGGGCTTTACCAGTGAGCAAATGAGACACCAAGGGAAGGAAAGCAATATGGAATTTATAAATCTTTGTAACCTTCATCAAATGTAACATCTTTTTTTGGTGGAACCGGGGATTGAACTCAGGCCCTTGCGCTTGCCAGGCAAGTGCTTATTCCACTAAGCCATCTCCCTGGCCCCTCAAATGTAACATCTTAGCAATTTAGCTGTTTATTAAAAGCAAATTACTTGGTTCAGCCTACATGCAAAAGAACGAGATTTCAAAAGAGGAATGAAGTAAAGTTACCAGAATTCTGTAGTCCTTCCTTTCTAAAATTGAAAATTTATAGTCTGAGAAAATGCTCAGTTAAAATTTTATCTTCTTTTGAAAGCAAAAGATTTCCCCAGTAACTCATATTTATTTAAAAACATATAAAAAATAAAAACATATGAGTTACTAAGACAAAAACAGACCTGAGGACCAGTGGAACAGCATGGAGGTCACCACCATCATCCCCTCACCCGGCTTCACAGTGTGTTTTTCCTCCTGACAGCCTGCTTGTGGCACCCTGCTGCACATCCCGGTGCAGCTCTCCATGTGCTGGAATGGGGGAAATGCTAGATGTCAAATACATCGAGTTCATGTCTCTGAATTTAAAGAATGAAGTCTAAGCAACAATGGAGGTTAAGAATAGGAAAACGTATTGGAGAAAAGGAATGGGGAGTAGAATAGCTCCTGAGGGACAAGAGGCATTCTGAATGGGTTGCTGACAGTCTATATATTTTCTGTCCATCTTCAGAACATCCTTTAATTTTTCTAGTAATATATGGATTTGACATTCCAGGGATCAGTGACATTCAGGGACGTGGCCATAGACTTCTCTCAGCAGGAGTGGGAATATCTCAGCACTTTTCAGAAGACTTTATACCGGAATGTGATGATGGAGAACTATGGTAATTTGGTCTCACTAGGTATGTTTTCTGCCTCAAATAACTTAGGATAATGTAGACTATTGCCCTTAGGATATGTGCTTTTTCTACTCTGATTTTCAAGGCTAGCCTCTGACAGAAGTAAATTATTTTTCCCATTTTTCCAAATAAGTGATTTGAACTTCGTTAGTATAGAAATTACAGCTCCATTATAAATGTATTCATCTTCCCTTTCAGTGATATTCATGCTTTTTCTGTCCTACTTAGAGTTACATTTAAGGAAGAGGCACATTCGAATTCTGTGGCATATATCATACAACCATTATTAAAAGATCTAGATTTCTTTTTTATTATGCTCAGAATTAGTGTACATACTACATTATCTAATCCATTTGCAGGAAGAACAGCTTGACGGAGCATCTTAGATGGTTATAATTTTTAAAAGAACCTCTGCTATTTATATAGCAAAGGACTAAATTAATGGAATTTGTTAAAAGCTGAAGCAAACATGTTTCATTTCCTAAGACAAATTTTTTTATCTGATCATTAAAAGTTGTAATCTATTTGTAAAGGTAATGTTTTAAGTACTTTAAATGTATTACACACATAGATCAACTGATTTAATTCTTATTAAATCAGATATCTTTATTTTATCCCCATCTTCAAATAAAAATACTGAGGCAGAGTGGGTTTAAGGGACTTACCCAAGATTCCACACAGCTAGAAGGTAGCAAAGTCAGGGATTGGTAAAAGGAGTTAAAGTTTATATTTCAGGGCCGAGGAGATGGCTCAGTGGAATAAGCACTTCCCTGGCAAGCACAAGGGCTTGAGTTCAATTCCTGGTTCTGAAAAAAAAAAAAAGTTTATATTTCAGTTATATGCTCCAAAGTTATATGCATGATCTCAAGAAAAATAGGATATAGGTCTGTAAATTATGTTTTTAAAAACCTTACCCTGTGTAACTGATTTCTTCTTTTTAAATTTCCTTACCTTCTTTTTTCAAAAATTGTATTTACTATCATTTGGCCTTTAATTTACTATAACATAAAGAAGACTATTTTTCTGTATCATATGACATTTTTTTCTTTGTAAACAGGCCATTCCATTTCCAAGCCAGATGTAATCACATTATTGGAGCAAGGAAAAGCACCCTGGATGGTTTTGAGGAAAGAAACAAGAAAATTGACTGAAGGTAAGTGAGCATAAATCTGGCTTTTGAAAAAAGAAGGTAAGAAAGCCACCTGTATCAATAGCTTGGCTGATCAAGGAAGAGCCACATACTTGGAATATTGGCTGGAAATCTCCATTCATAGTTAAGGTTTGTGATCTAAAGCAGAGATAAATCCTATGCATGAGCTAACCAAAGGGGTTTATCTTCACCTCTCATATTTGGGAAGTTTTGAGCTGTTATTTCCTCAAATAAGTTCTCTGTCCCTTTCTTTCAAGGACTCTCAATATATATATAAACTTAAATTCATTGTTGCCCTTGATGAATGGTCACTTAAGAAATGCTGAATGATTTTCTCACTAATTACATGAAAATTAGTAAGTTTATTTATATATATATATATTGGTCTGCTTGATGGTATGTCTAATTGACACTCTCCTTTTTAAAACTTTATTCATTTTGTTCTCTTAATTTGATTTCAAATGACCTGTCTTAAAATTTGCTAATTCTCATGCCTATTGAGATCTGCTGTTGAATCCTTCTAGTGAATTTTTAAATTCATTTGTTTTTTCAGCTCTAAAATTTCTGTTTAATATTTTTATTGAAATTTCTAATATTCTCATTTTTCTTATGATATTGTTTTCATAATTTCATTTGATTGTCTGTGATCTGCTGGAATTTGTTTTCCTTTGTTATGTAGAGGATGGAACCCAGGGCCTTGCACATTCTAGGCAGTAGCTCTACTATTGAGCCACATTCCTAGCTATCTATCATTGAGTTCTTTAACACACTTATTCTAAATTCATCATAGACCTTTGCATAACTGAAGTTTTATTTTGACCCTTTGGTTGGCCTTGTTTCTCTATCCCTTAAAATGTCTTTTGATCTTTTGTTTAGATTTGAAGTTTTAAGAAAAATGGCTACCTCTTTTTCCTGTCTTTAAAGACTGGCTGTTGGGCTGGCCAAATAGCTCAGAGAATTAAAGCACCTGCAAGCAGGCACAGGGGCAGAGGTTCAATCCCCTGGCCTGCCATGTTGGTCCCACCCCCTGAGTGTGCTGAGATGGCAACTGAGTGGGTGTGGTGGCATGGGCCTGTAATCTCAGCACTTGGGAGGCTATAAACAGGAGAATCACTCTGAGTCCCATCTAGTAGTGAGACCCTGAACACCCTGTAGACCCTTCCCTAAAATACAGGAAAAAAGTAAATAAAAAAATAAAGTCTGACTGTTGTGGAAGGGAAAGACCTTCATCAGTCAGCCTACCTAGGGGTTCTAACAACATTCAGACTTTGGGAATGCAAATGTAATTTCTATACAAACAAAGTTCAATTTTCTTTTGTGTTGTATGTGTGGACTTATTACAGTGTGTGTAGCTGGTTTTGACTGTTTTGGGTTATTTTTTTTTTCTCAAGAACTTTTGGTTTCTATTATATTCCTCTGCCTAATCTCTTTCTTCCCATGGTTCATGCCTATGGAAATGCAAATTCTCTTCCATTCTAACTTGGCACAGTGCTTATGTCTTTTCTATGACTTTCAACCTGATAGTCAATCTATCTTATTGTTCCTGTCAGTACCCTAAGCTAAGTGAGGCAGAAACAAGTTCCTCTGGCAGCTCCAAGGGAAGTCAGGAGAAGAGCCAAGAATTGGGAGGCAGTATTCTCCAGAAGCACCACATTACACTGGATTTAGAAGAGGCTAGGGCCTAAACTGTGATAACTTCTTACCATTCTTAGCTATCTTTTCTTCTGTTTATGTACTCAGCTTTGTGCTATAGCTCCTTCACTAATTTCTAGATTTCTTATAAAGATACCTGGTTTTATTATTTCTGTAATTTAATATCTCTGGTGGAGAAACTGAGGGTTGGGTATTTCTAGTTCATAATCTTCCAAACAGTTCCCACTTTTAGTTTCTCTTTCTCCTTTACTACTTTGTTTTAAAATATTTGAAATTTTTATTATTTATTTCATTTTACCTTCTCAGCTATCTCTTTTAACTCCTTTTAATGGATATTGTTAAACATCCATATATCTAATTTTTCACAGTCTACCTAGAGTTAACATTATATTACATCTTATAAAATGAAGAAGCCATTGTTATGGTTTGTATCTAGTTGTTCCCCTAAAATTCCATACAGTCATGAGGAACAGGTTTTTCAGAGGTTGCTGAATATAGTTATTAATTCATGGTCCAGTACTAGGTTTAAGGTTGTGTTACATCTGCTCTAGGGTAGGTAGCCTGCAAACAATATAACAGACAGCAAGAGTTTTGTCCCTCCTCCTTCAGTTGTTGATTTTGCTGTCTTCCACCATGGATGATTACCCCTTTGCCATGTCCATTCTACGTTGGAGCTAATCAATTATGGATAAAACCTGTATGAATTATGAGCTAAATAAGACTTTCCTCCTTTGACTTTGGATATTGGGTATTTGTGTCAGCAATGAGAGAAAGTAACTAAGACAACCATGTTTCCTTTTTCTGTGTGTGGTACAGGAGATTGAACTGAGGGTCTTGTGTGTGCTAGGGAGGTGCTCTAGCACTCGGCTATATACCCAGCCTACCAAAAATCCTTAATATGCTTTATATCTATTCTTCCCTTTGCAGTTATCAAATACACTACATCTTCATACACTGAAAGCACCACTAGACAGTATAGCAAGTTTTGCTTTTAAATAGTCATTCTTGACCCAGAGAACTTAAGAGGAAAATAGTCTTATTCATATAAATATTTCTCTATTTTGATATTTTTATTCCTGGAGAGATTTGGAGTTGTTAATATCACTTCTATTAGTCTGTTAATTGTCCTTAGTATTTGTTTTAGAACTGTTCTATTAGCACCTAATCATCTTAATTTTCATTTATCTGAAAAATGGCTTCATTTCACCTTTATTCCTGAATGATATTTTCACTGAAAATAGAATTAATTGTTTACAGGGCTAGAGAGATAGCTCGGGGGTCTAAGCACCTGTCTAGCAAGTGCAAGGACTCAGGTCTGATGCCCGGCACCTCATGCTGTGCCAGCCCTAGAAACCTGGGTGCACTGTGCTGGCCACTGAAACCAGGGCATGGTGGTGCACACCTATAATGTCAGCACTGGGGAGGCTGCACAGGAGGATCACTATGAGTCCGAGCTGTATAACAAATACCAAATAAATAAATAAATAAATAAATATTAATAAAAAAGAATTTATGTTCACAATCTTTTTTTTTTCTTTTTATTAGTCTAAATGACTTGTTCATTTTCTTCTGACCTTTTTTTTTTTTTTTTTTGACAGGCTGGAGACTGGCTCTGTATAGTTCAAGTTGGCCTTAAGCTCACTTTGTAGCTGAGGCCGGTCTCAAACTTGCACTAATCCTCCAACCTCAGCCTCTGAGTGTTGCGATTATAGGTGTACACCACCAAACCCAGCTTTTTCTATTTCTCTTTCATGAGCAAAGTAATCATTTAAATTTTTTTTTTAATTTTAGGACAAGGTCTACAGGGCCTCACTATATACATCAGACTCATAGTGACCCACCTGTGTTCAGTCTCACAAGCGTTGGGATTACAGGTGTGTGCCACCATGCCCAGTCTCAATCACTGTTTCAGCGCTCACTGGGGGAGGAGCTGACATAGCATACTAGGGATTGAACCTGGGCCTGCCATTGTACCTGCCTAAGTAGGCGCTTTAATCTGCTGAGCTATTTGGCTAGCCCTTCATTTGAATTATTGATCTCCTGAATATTATCATTTTTCTCTACCTTCAAGAATTTTATATTCATTTTTAGTACTTTGAATGTGATGTATCTAGGTATATTTCCCTTTTATTTATCCTATTTAGAGTTCACTGGATTTTTACATCTACAAATATATATCTTATACCAAGTTTAGGATGTTATTTACCATTATTTGTTGAGATATTTTTCTTTCTTCAGATTCTTTTTCTTTTTTCCTATTCATCTTTTATATATTCCCACAAGTCCCTGAACTCTTTATTAAAAATTTTAATATACATTATAAATTTTAGCTTGG
>NW_004524659.1:9929561-9934848 GCF_000260255.1 Octodon degus
CTTCTTCTTCTTCTTCTTCTTCTTCTTCTTCTTCTTCTTCTTCTTCTTCTTCTTCTTCTTCTTCTTGAAATAAGCATCAGTGAGGTGTTTGGGATTTTCACTTTGCTGATATCACTTTTTGTAGAGGTGACATTGACAAATTTCTGATGTGTTCTTCAGAGAGGAACACAATTAAGGCTAAGAGGCCCAGTCACAAGTAGCAAGCCACTGGCCAACTGCTGCAGGAAGACCACTCTGTTACCTCTGTGATGCCCGGTGAGGATGATCAAGATAGTACTGGGAGTGATGCTAGCTCAAAGTTTCCTCACATGCTGACAGAAGGTTTTCTTGTCATGACTCAAGAGCTTTTGGGGCACATCTTCAGTAGGGTAGTATGTAAGCAATTTTCAAAGCTTAACCACATGGGTACCTCCATTCTTGTCCCCACCAACTGATTTTGTGATCATAGCAAGAACTTTTTCCTTCTCAACCTTTGATTTACCAGCTGTGTACTTTCTCTTGTACAAAGCCTTTCTGGAATACATTACAGATTGGGAGTATCTACCAGTTCCTCTAACCAGGACAGGATTTTAGCTGTAGTGGGATTGACCCTTTTTGGATTTTTTTGTCTTTACCTTACCCTTTTTACCAGTGCCACTGGCAGCAGTCTTCTTGGCTTCAATTTTCTTCTTTTTAGTGTCTGGCTTTTCAGTTTTATCACCAGCCATCTTGCAAGAGGGGAAAACCTGAAGCTTTTTAATTCTTGTTTTTTTTCCCCTTTTGGTACTGGGGATCAAACTCACGACCATGCACTTTTGAAGCTTATTAATTCTTGTGTCATTTTGATTCTGCCATAAAATTCAAAAATTGCTTATCTGGTAATTTTAGAAATTAAGTTCTTCAATTCTATAATTTCCATTTTGTTTTTTATATGATTTCTTTCTCTTTTGCTCATTCTTTGGAGAACATTATGCTTTATGTTAATAATTTTAGTTTATCAAGTAATCAGAGCAATAAAATTCAGATAATTTTGTCTAGATGATTTAGTTCTCAGTTTGGTTCTCTAAAATTTTGTGACACTTGATTGTGTCCTCTTATGCATGTGTTTTCTTTTTTCTTGTCTTTTTATTATGTTGCCAATTGAACCCATGGCCTTTCCTGTGAAAGACAAGAGCTCTACCATTGAGCCACAGCCACAGCCCTGCATGTGTTATTTAATGTCAGTCTATAATTTGCACTAGTACCTAATTAATATTGAGAAATCTTTCTCTAGATTTCTCCCCATTCCCTGTCCTTTTCTGTTTGTTATGATGTCTTAATTTCTGCAGAAAAATATGTTGAGGCCAGCCATAATGGCACATATCTGTAATCTCAACACTTTGGAGGATGAGGCAGGAAGATTGCCATGAGTTCAAGGCCAACATGGGCTCCATAAGCAAGTTTAAGGCCAGCCTGCCATACATAGTGAGACCTTGCCTCAGAAAAAAGAATGTGTTGAGATTTACTGCCCTGCTATAAATGGAACCCATATTTGCTTTTTGTTTTTGAAGTGCAAATTTTGATTTATTTGCTAATACTCTATCTTCTAACTCATTATGTTTTCTTTAACGTTAATTTTTCTTTAATTTGTAATAGACATAAAGATTGCAATTGATTTTTTACTTCATTCTTTTAATTTTTATTGGGGTTTATATGCGTGGTGCATATTGTGTATGGAATCCAGGGTCTTCATGCTGAACTATGTCTCCAGTCCTTTTTAATTTTTTATTTTGAGATAGTGACTTGCTAAGTTGTTACATTGTATGGCTTGCTAGATGTTGTAATTCCCCTGCCTCAGCTTCACAGAATTCTGGTTTTATAGGTTTGCTATAATTCTGGTATTACAGGTTTGGACAATACTGTGTCCAAATTGGGATAATTTTTCTTTATCCCAGTTGAGTTCTCTGAATGTTGGAAATGAATGTCAATGATTTTTATAATGACTTTTTATTATGACTTACTATAATTCTTTCTTCTTAGAGTTTTATTTCATATTGACCTAGAAGTTATTCTGTAAAGAATATTTTAATTTTCACATCTAAGGTGTTTTGGTTTTCTGATAGTTGCCCCTTTTTTGTTGTTGTTACTATATTACAGAGAGAGAGAGAGAGAGAGAGAGAGAGAGAGAGAGAGAGAGAGAATATATATTTCTGTTATTTCAACATTTGGATATATATTATCTACCATCTGTTCTCAAGAAGATATTTCTAGTCCTTAGTCATGCCTCGTTTGTTGAGCACCTTCAAATTTGTTTAAGCTATTCCATCATATAGGTTATTATCCTCCAACATAAATCTCTTTATTCTTTTTCTCATACTCCTGGCACTCTTCATCTAGATTCCTTCACTGTGTAGTTCAATCCCCACCCTTCAGAATTCTCAGAATTCTGTAAAATACTCAGAATTCTATAAAATTTTCAGTAGTATGTAGTTCTAGAACATGCCTGAAAACTCATTAACATATTCTTCTTGGAATTAACAAGATCAACCTGGTCTTAAAGGGAAATAAGAGAGGACCTGAGAAAATATATATAAAGAAGTAAGACAATTAGAACGTTTGTAGAATGGATAATTAATAAGAAACATCTCAGCAAAGATAATGAAAACAGAAAATTTTGATTTGAAAAATAACAAAATGTTCACATGACTGTGCATAAGAAATAATGAAGCACAATGTCTGTATTTTTATGGAGAAATATACTTGAATGAAAATCAAGTATAAGTAGTTGATTTTATTTTTTTATTTTTTATTTTTTGGCAGAACTTGGGAGTAAACTCAGGCCCTTGCACTTGCCAGGCAAGTGATTATTCTACTGAACCATCTCCCGGGCCAAAGTAGTTGATTTTAATTTATTTGTTTATATTAGTATTGAAACTGATACAGGAAAGACTGATCATTGTAGTGAAGTGTGATAAATGAGAATTATAAAGATATTGTCAATAACAGTTCCAAATTGTATAGCTAATTTTAGTGTCCTTTTAAGTATTCATCTCTAACTGACAGACTTATTACTTAAATAAATCTATAAAACGTGTTTTGTGGCAGGAAAACAAAATTGTTTTATTTCTTTTAGATTTGGTGTCAAAGTATGAAAAAGTCAGCCATGGAAAAGTGCAGAGGTTTAGAAAACATTCAGCTGTTACTCTACATCAAAGAATACATAATAATGAGAAATCCTTTGAATGTGACAGATGTGGGAAGACCTTTACTCGTCACACAGATCTTACAGTACATCAGAGAATTCATACTGGTGAGAAACCCTATGAATGTAAGCAATGTGGGAAAGCTTTCAATCGTGCTTCCAACCTGCTACAACATCAGAAAATTCATACTGGTGAAAAACCATATAAATGTGAAGAATGTGGGATGACCTTTAGTCGTAATATAGACCTCAGAGTTCATCAGAGAATTCATACTGGTGAGAAACCATATCAATGCAAAGAGTGTGGAAAGCCCTTTAGTCGTGCTTCATACCTAACTCAACATAGAAAAGTTCACAGCGGTGAGAAATCCTATGTATGCCAAGAATGTGGGAAGGCCTTTAGTAAAAGTGGAAAACTTAAAATACATCAAAGAATTCATACTGGTGAGAAACCCTATGAGTGTAAAGCATGTGGAAAAACCTTTAGTCAAGCTTCTCATCTTGTGCAGCATGACAGGATTCATACTGGTGAAAAGCCCTATGAATGTCGTGAATGTGGAATGACCTTTAGTCGTGGAATAGATCTTAGAGTACATCATAGAATTCATACTGGTGAGAAACCTTGTAAATGTAAAGAATGTGGGAAGGCCTTTAGCTGTACCTCAAATCTAGTTCAACATGAGAGGATTCATACTGGCAAGAAGCCTTATGAGTGTGAAGAGTGTGGAATGACTTTTAGTCGTATTCATCAACTCATTCCTCATCAAAGAATGCACACTGGTGTAAAACCTTTTGAATGTAATGAATGTGGAAAGGCCTTTAGTCATGCCTCAGCACTTATTCAACATGAGAGAATGCATACTGGTGAAAAGCCCTATAAATGTAAAGAATGTGGAAAAGCCTTTATTCATGGTGGCAGCCTTAAGATACATCAAAAAATTCATACTGGTGAAAAACCCTATGAATGTAAAGAATGTGGGAAGGCCTTTGGTCGTACTTCAGACCTTGTTAGGCATGAAAGAATTCATACTGGTGAAAAACCCTATAAATGTCAGGAATGTTGGAGGGCTTTCGGTCATATTGAAAGCCTTAGAATGCATCACCGACTTCATACTGGTGAGAAACCCTATGCATGTAAGGAGTGTGGAAAGGCTTTTAAGAGTAGCCATCAACTTACTGTACATCAGAGAATTCATACTGGTGAGAAACCTTATGAATGTAAGGAATGTGGGAAGGCCTTTAGTGTATATACACGACTTACTCGACATCAGAGTATTCACAGTGGTGAGAAGCCTTTTCAGTGTAACAAATGTGGGAAATTCTTTAGACTTAATTCAAGTCTTAAAATACATCAAAGAATTCATACTAGAGAAAAACCTTACCAGTGAAAGAGCTTTGGAAAGGGCCACATACAATAAGCAATATATAGCTCATTAGTGTATTTATAATATTGACAATTTTAATGAAAATAATATGGGAATGCTTTTAAATATGGTTCAGTTCTTATGAAACATTAATTTACACTGTGAAAACTCCACAGACTATACATAATATTTTGAGTTACAATTCAAATATTCACATTCAGAGAACTTCTAATGTGTTTTTATATAACATAAGAAAAACTTCATGCTTCTTTATTCATTGGTTATTAGTGTATTCACTGAGGAAAATTCAGAGAATGTAGAGATGTCTTTTTATGTTTTATTTATAAAAGTTTACTGACTCTGTCTTCTTCCTCCTCCTCCTCCTCCTCCTCCTCCTCCTCCTCTTCCTCCTGCTCCTCTATCTCCTCCTCCACTTTCTCCTTCTCCTTCTCCTTCTCCCTCTCCATCTTCTTCCAATTATTACTGTTCTTTGGTACTGGGAATCAAATTCAGAACCTTCTGCTTGCTGGGCAGGCACTTGTGCTGCTGAGCCATATCCCTGGCCCTGTTAATTTGTATCATTAAATTAAGAAAATTCATATCACTCAAATTCCTATTGATCTAACAAATATAGAAAACAATAATGTGATTGCCATTCTATGCCTTAGAGTGTATCTTACATTGGACAAGATATTTATCCTACTGGGAGTCTTCTGCAAATTATTATAACTCTATCTATCTATCTATCTATCTATCTATCTAT
>NW_004524659.1:9944217-9945155 GCF_000260255.1 Octodon degus
CTTCGTTTTGCTATCATGGTTATAGAAGTCCTCTTCTGTAAATTCCTTAGTTTTGCCATCATGGTTGCCTCAGTATTCTCTTTCTCTTTTCTTTTCTTTTCTTTTCTTTTCTTTTCTTTTCTTTTCTTTTCTTTTCTTTTCTTTTCTTTTCTTTCTTTCTTTCTTTCTTTCTTTCTTTCTTTCTTTCTTTCTTTCTCTTTCCTTCTTTCTTTTTTGTAACCAGGGATTGATCTCAGGACTTTGGGCTTGTGCCAGACAGGCACTTATCCTGCTGAAATATCTGCCCGTCCCCTTGCCTCAGTATCCTGAATTGATTCAAAATGTGTAACTCTGATGACCATTTTGACATTGTGGGAGAGCCAGAAATCACACAATAGCCAGCTGTGGTGGTGCAGCTGTGGTGATTCCAGAACTTGGGAGGCTGAAGCAGGAGAATTGTTGCAGGTTTGAGACGTAGCCTCAAACTCATGGTAATGCTCCCTCATCAGGCCCCTATGTACTGGAGTTACAGGGATATGCCACTATGCTTGGCTAATGCTTTAGTTTTTAAAAGTTTTTCTGCTAAATTATGTTAAGTTCAAATACACATTGGTAAGTCTGCTCAAGAAAGAAAAAAGGAATGATTACATTATAGAAGCATTAATAAGAAAGAGGACATGCTTAAGGCAGGTGTGGTAGCACTTGCCTATAATCCCAGTACTTTGGCTGCTGAGACAAGAGGAGAGCTACGAGTTTGAGACCAACCTGGGCCATGTAGTGATTTCAAGGCCAGCCTGAACTACATAGCAGGACTCTGCCTAGAAAAAGAAAAAAGGACATTTATAAGTAATAGAGGACAAAATCTTAATTCTAAATGTAGTATTTCAGTTTTTTCTACTATATTTAGAAATCTACTGAAAGTAAATTATCTTTTTGAATTTTATTTTATTTTATTTTAT
>NW_004524659.1:9949005-9956710 GCF_000260255.1 Octodon degus
ATCTTGACTAACTCTGAAAGTAAATTATCTTACTAGAAAAAGACTAACTTATAAAAAGTAACATGATGAAATTGAGCCTTTTTTAAATTCGGGAGGATTTCTTTTTCTTTTTTTCTTTTTTCCTGTATTTTAAGGAACAATCTATAGGGTGTTCAGGATCTCACTACTAGATTGAACTCATATTGATTCTCCTGTTTATAGCCTCCCAGGTGCTGGGATTATAGGTGTGTGCCACCACACCGAGTCTCAACTCCTCTCTCAGCATGCCCTGGAGGTGGGGCCGTCAGAGCAGGCCCTGGGATTGAACCCCTGGCCCCTGCACCTGCTTGCAGGCACTTTAATCCACTAAGCTATTTGGCTGGCCCTGAATTCTTTTTTTTTTTTTTTTTAATCAAAGGGAAAGAGCCTTTCCATTTTAGGGCTGGCAAGATAGCTCAGTGGACTAAGCACCTGCTTAAGCAAGGGCAGGGACTGGGGTTTGATTCCTGGCACCACATATAGTGCTAGCCCCACCCTCAGGCAAACTGAGCCGGCCACTGAGACTAGACATGGTGGTGCATGCCTGTAATCCCAGTGCTATGGTGGCACATACCTATAAATCTCAGCACTTAGGAGGCTGAGACTGAATTTACAAGTTCAGCTTGGACTACATAGTGAGATACTGTCTCAGAAAGAAAAGAAAAGAAAGGAGAGGAAGGCAAAGCAAAGGAAAGTGAAGCAAAGGGAAAGGAAAAATAATTGAAATGCAGTATCTACCAAATGAAGATAAAAGTCTACTAAAGAGCTGTGAAACTTAAAAGTGCTGGCCTAGAGTATTTAGGATATAAGTCTTCTAATTTAGTTATAAATCTTGATACATGATAATATCATCAATCCATCTATGGCACATACTAACTTTGTTGAAGTAGTATCTTAATGAGTTAGACTTACAGCTGGTTAGAGACCAGAGTCTGAAATAAGTAGCACCTTTTGAGTAAGAGTGACTGAAAAAAATCACAAATTATACATTGTTAGCTAACTATCTATGATATCAATATAATTGTTACTTATAATCAATATTTCTACATTTTTATGTCCATTTCTAGCAGATGAGAGTCCAGTAACCCAAGACAGAATAATTGGAGTTCTTTAATAAAATGCATCATTGACTAGGTTGTTATTCCTCCAGGTTATAATATATTCATGATAAAAATAGGGTCTGGACCTTTATGCCTCTAGGAACACTATTAACACTTAATGGTACTCATTCAAAGGTTTCCATACTTAATCAAGCTTCTGAAGTATGACTATTAAATCTTGACTTTGGGGTCAGCCAAATAGCTCAGTGGATTAAAGTGCTTGCAAGCAAGTTCAGGAACCAAGAGTTTGATCCCCAGGCCTGACATGCTGGCCCCACCCCTGGGGCACACTGAGACAGCAATTGAGACTGGGAGTGGTGACACGCACCTGTAATCCTAGCTCTTGGGAGGCTGTAAACAGGCTTATCACTATGAGTCTGATCTAGTAGTGAGACCCTGAACACCCTGTAGGTCCTTCCCTAAAATACAAAAAATAAAAAAAAATCTTGACTTTGGAACAATGTAAAGCTTACATTAGTCAAACAAATGAATAAATGTCTTGTGATAGAGATCTGAAAATGTTACCAAGAACCCTCCATTCCTAAGAGCTATTACCATTTTTTATTATTGACATCTAATTTTACATGATTATACTTTATTCTGTTTAAATCCTTTTTGATTTTTCAGTTGAAAATTATACAGTAATTTAAAATTTTTACTTTTATAAAAACAATGAGGGGGCTGCATCAATGAGGATGCTTCTATGAGCCAGCATGGCAGTGGGTTTGAAATGCAGTCTTCTCCTGCTTCACTGTCTTCATTAAGAAAACCATCACCTCTGGCGAGGGTTATTCTTCTTTACTCTTGTTCTGTTTCATTAATTTGTCATTTCAATATCCCATTACATTATCTATCATTGGGATTGAATATTATGTTTAAATAGGAGATTTTGAAAATAAAAAAGTAAGGAAATGTTTAAAAAATAAAATAAAATAAAAACCATGAGGGCCAGAGAGATAGCTTGGTGGCATAAGTTCCTACCTGCCTGACAAGCACAAGGTCATGAGTTCAATCCCCACTAGTGAAATAAAAAAAAGAATGCTTTTGCTTCTGTTTTCTACTGCATGAGATTGTTCAGGCATGGTGGTAAACATGTTCAGGTTTGTTACATATAGCCAATTTATGCACTTTTGTAACATTTGACAACTCAATTAAAATTGAAGTGTGTTCTATATTTCCCCTGTTAGTGTGTTTTATTTTTCTAATCACTAGCAAGTTGAATAGTTTTCACATATTTTGTTGGCCAGTCGTGTTATTGTCATTTTCATAGATGTATTTTTTGCCTTTTCATTTTTTCCTATTGATTTGTGATTTTAAAAATGAAGACATCAGGTGTGGTGGTTAATGCCTGTTATCTGAGTCCTTAAGAGACTGAGGCAGAATCACTGAGTTCAAGGCCAGCCTGGACTCTATAATGAGACTTTGTCTCAAAAAAAAGGAAAAATCCAGTTTTAAAAAAACACAACAGAGGGCCTGCCGGATTATTCAGTGGACTAAAGCACCTGCTTAGGCAGACCACAGTGGCCAGGGTTTGAACCCAGACATGCTCTGCTGGCCTTGCCCCCGGGTCATGTTGAGATGAAGAGTGAGACTGGGTGTGGTGGCACGTGCCTGTAATCCCAGTACCTGGGAGGCTGAAAACTGGAGAGGCACTATGAGTTGGATCTGTGTAGTGAGACCCTGTAGACCTGTACTAAGATATAGATAGATAGATGATAGATAGATAGATAGATAGATGATAGATAGATATAGATAGATAGATGATAGACAGATAGACAGACAGACAGAGACAGAGACAGAGACAGAGACAGAGACAGAGACAGAGACAGAGACAGAGACAGACAGACCTCTGGGAAGATGGTTGAGTGATGAACAGCAACAAAACAACCTCTCTGAGATTTGGTGTCCAGATGCTGTAATATAGCAATGTGAGGGAGAGAAGTAGGAAGGAAGTGGGTCCCCAGGACCAAGCAAGGATCTGAAATGAGAATTGATGCCCATAAGGGGAGCACAGAAGCCTCAATGAAAAATGAGGAGATAGCAAGTGGTGCTTCTTCCCTGAACTCTGATTCACTGCTTGGGAGGGATAGCTTGAATCTGGAGACACACAGTGACTACTGGTGACCCCATAGGCCACCACACAGAAACACACTAGTGGGACAGAGCGGTAGACACAGGGGACAGGTTCAGCTGTACCTCAGGAGAAGGAGATTGGCTGGTAGCATGTTGGAGAGCCACCAACTGAGCTCAGAACTAAACAGCTTCAAACGAGCTCTTCTAGTGGCTTCCAGTGTCAAGGGGAGATGGAACTAAGTTCAAGGAGGCAGAAGGTCACAGAGCAGAGTTCAAGTGGCAGGGAGCCAAGTTCAAGCTGGAAGGAGGTACACAGAGTGTTGTAGGCTGAATAAATTGAGTTCCAGCCTTGCTTCTAATCTCTCCCTTTTTTATTTCTTTTCTCCCCTTAGCCTCTTTTAAGATTTCTTCTCTGAAGGTAAAATCACTATACTGAGGGCAGATTTACTGTGTATAATTTTCTGGTCTGAGATTTTGTTATTAACCACAAATCTAGTTCATATGGTTAAAGGTGGCAAATTAATAGTTGCCACAGTTTGTCATTTTCTAGGCTTTTGTGCTCTTATTATTGTAGTACTTTAGCCCACATGACATAACTGTTGTAATCAGTTGTCCTTCCTGGTATGTCAAGACTGAAATTACCTAGGAATCATTAAAAAAGACATAGATCAGTGTCAAAGAACCTGGGACTAGGCCAAGTAGGCAGCAACTTCTCATCTTGAAAATATTGAAGAGATCAGATTTTGCAACAGATTCAATACCAAAAACCAACTACATCCAGAAGATATCTATGTGAAGTAGTCATTTCTTAAGGGTTCTAAATATAAACTTACTGTAGCAGTTTCCAAGAATCAACCCAAGAATTGTATTTTAAAAATAGAAAATGAGAAGACACTTAAGCAACATGCAACCCTAGAGTTCTAGCTCACAAGAAGTAAACACAGAGGGCAATGGGAAAGTCACCCACCTGATTCTCTGAGGTTGTAACAGGAGAAGTAACAAAGCAGATGAGTGAGACTCTACCCACAAAAAAAAAGAATCAGAAATAATTTCTCAGGTAACTATAGAGATGGAAGGGGACAGTGAGATAGCTCAGTGGAATAAGTGCTTGCCTGGCAAGGACAGGTCCTGAGTTTGATCCCTGGTACCACCAAAAAACAAAAACTATAGAGATAGTGACTGTAATGAAAGACTGTAGGATGGATACAGACTTTTTAAAAAAATAGAGAAACTTAGGAAAATGATGGAAACTGTGAATGCCCAACATAAGAAAGAAATGGAATCTATAAAACAGATGTAAACAAATACCCAGTGGATTAAAAATTCCATTGAGTGTCAGCCACATAGCTCAGTGGACTAAAGCACCTGCTTAGGCAAAGCGCAGCAACCGGGGTTCAATCTGCAGTGTGCCATGTTGGCCCCACCCCCAGGGCACTCAGAGATGAAGAGTGAGACTGGGTGTGGTGGCATACACTTATAATCCCAGCACTTGGGAGGCTGAAAACAGGAGAATCACTATGAGTCAGATCTGTGTAGTGAGACCCTATAGACCCTGTACTAAATACATTTTTAAAAAATCCACTGAAAGTTTACACAGAATGATTCTATGAGAGGACAGAATATCAGATATGGAAGACAAGATTGTGATCACGAAACATTTCTTTAAGATAGCAAGGAACCACAAAAAAAAAAGTCACTCCAACAGCTGCTAGATGATGCAAAGAATAACAAGATAGACTAAAGTCAATGAAAAAAACCCAAAAAACAGGAGGTAGTGCAAATGACCTGTTCATAGAAGTAATGGCAGAACATTTCCCAAGCAGGAAAAGTTGATAAACAGATAAATGAGACATATAGAACTTCAGTTAGCCATGTGAGAAAAAATACACTAAGGCATATAATAGTCATGATTCCAGAAATTCAGCACAACAGAGTACTAAAAACTGTTAGAGAAAAAAAAATCCTCTATAAAAGAAAGCCCATCAGAATCACAGCAGACTTCTCAACAAACCCTCAAGTCAATGAGTCAAGTATTTCAAGTCCTAAAAGAAAACAAGCTCCAACCCAGATTAATGTACCCTACAAAACTGTCTTTGAAAATTAGTGGAAAAATAAGATACTTCCATGACACAAAACACCTGAGAAAATTCATGGCCACCAAAGTGGTCGTGCATTTTTTTTCAGCACTCCAAAATGTCCTGAAAAAATTCTAGAAAGAGATAACAAGAGACTGGGGAGATAGCTCAGTAGAGTAAGTGCCTGCCTGGCAAGTGCAAGGTCCTGAGTTCAATCCCCAGTACTGAAAAAAAAAGAGAGAAAGAGATAACAAAAACTATAATTCCATGAGCCCTGACAAAATGAATCTGCCAGGCAATGCAAACAGGGGAGGAAAAGTGGACTAACAACAAGAAAATAATATAACAAAGATAAATCAGTACATGTACATCAGTATACCCATCAATGTTAATGGTCTCAATTCATCCATCAAAAGAAACATACTAGGGCCAGCCAAATAGCTCAGCAAATTAAAGTGCCTGCATAGGTAGACGCAGGGGCCAGGAGTTCAATCTCAGCGTGCCACTACCAGGGCACACTGAGACGGTGATTGAGACTGGGCATGGTGACATGAGCCTGTAACCCCAGCTCTTGGGAGGCTGAACACATGCAGATCACTATGAGTCCAATCTACATAGTGAGACCTGTAGTCCATTACTAAAATACAAAAGAAAAAAGAAACATACTGACAGAGTAAAGCAGGAAGCAGCAACCAATAATACACAACATGTAGCAAATTCATTTAATTCAAATAGAAAGTGGTAGACTGAAAGTCAAAGGATGGAAGACAGTATTCCATGGGACAGGTACCTGGGGGGAAAAAAAAGCAAAAGTAGCTATGCTATGTGTAGTTAAAGTGGATTTCAAGTCACAACTCATTAACAAACAAACTCACTATATACTTGTGAATGGAAAACTCCAGCAGGAAGAGATAACAATCATATATGCACCAAATACCAACATATTCAACTATATAAAACAAACATTAACAGATATGGAAGATCAAATGGGTACTAATACTAGTTATATAGGGGGATCTCAATACCTCACTGTGACAAATAGACATATCAACTAGACAAAAACAAATATGAGGACTGAACCAAACTTTTGAACAAATGGACTTAGTAGATGTCTACAGTGTTCTACTCCAAAACATCAGAGTGCATTCTTCTCAGCTACATAAGGTATGTTCACCAAAATAGACCACATACTAGCTCATAGAACATACTTATGCATATGTAAAGGAATTGAAATTACACATGCATTTTATCAGACTACAGCACAATGAAACTGGAAATCAATGGAAAAGAAAAAAATCATGAGCATATGGAAATTAACACCTTCTTGAACAACCAGTGGACAACATAAAAAGTTTAAAAACAAGTTAGACAGTTTCTGCAATTAAAACATGATGCCAATACAATATACTAGAACTTCTGGGACAAAATTAAAGTAGATCTTCAAGGGAAAACTATAGTGGTTTTTCCTCAGAAAAAGTGAGCACAAATGAACAACCTAATGTTGAACCTTAGGTTCTAGAAAAAGAAGAGCATGTCAAACTCAAGGCTCATATGAGGAAATTATAAAAATCAGAGTAGAAATTAATGCAGTGAAGATTAAGAAAGCAATACAAAGCTAGTGAATTGAAGAGTTGGTTTTTTGAAAGATAAAATAAAATTGAGAAACCCTTGGTCAACCTTATCATGAAAAAGGGAAACACTCAAATCCATGCAATTAGGAATAACATGAGTGAAAGCATGAGACATTCTGCAAAAATCCAGCAGATCATCAATTCCTACTTCAAGAACCTATATTATGATGAGATGGAAAACACAGAATAAATAACAGATTTCTAGATACATGTGAATTACCAAGTGGAATAAAAAACATAAAAATTCTAAACAAACATATCATGCAATGAAATTGAAGATATAATAAAAACCTACTAAAAATGAAAAACCAAGTTTAATTTATTTTTTTAGAAGCCAAGTTTAGAGAAGACCTAATACCACTACTCCTAATTATTAATGAAATAGAAATGGAAGCAATACTCCCAAAGTCATTCCTGGAAGCAAGCATACCCTGATACTAAAACAATTGAAAGAGCCAACCAAAAAAGAGTACTATAAACCAATCTCCCTAATGAGCATAGATGCAGAAACCCTCCATAAGATACTGTAAAAAAAAATGCAGCAAATCATCAAAAAGATTATACAATATGACCATGACCAAATAGGATTCATCCCAGGAATGCAGGGATGGTTTAACATATGCAATCAATAAAGGTTAGATATTAACGGAACCAAGGATGATCATGTGATCACCTCACTAGATGAAGAAAAAATGCTTGACAAAGTTCAATATACATTCATGAAAATTAGAATAGATGGGGCTGGCGAGATAGCTCAGTGGTCTAAAGCGCCTGCTTACACAAGCTTAGGCAAGCATGCAGGGACCTC
>NW_004524659.1:9957020-9981377 GCF_000260255.1 Octodon degus
AAAAAAAATAAAAGAAATAAGGAAAGGAAAGAAGTTAAATTATTTGTGGACAGCATGACAGTCTATATAGAAGAACCCTAAAATTCCACCAAATGCTCATCAACTGAGGAATAGATAAAAACAATGTGGTATTTTTATACAATGGAATACTTCTCAGCTATAAAGAAGATTAAATTTAAAACTCTTATAGGTAAGGGCCAGGGATATAGCTCAGTGGCATAAGCATCTGCTTGGTAAGCACAAGGTCCGAAGTTTGATCCCTTGTATGGGAAAAAAAAAAGGCTTTTATGAATAAATGAATGTAACTTGAGACCATAATTAAGTGAAATGAATCAGTCTCGTCTGTGTAACCATCATTTTGTCTCCCTAGTGTGAGAAACTGAAAGAATAAATAAGAACCAAAATGTACAATAGATATTGGGAAATGGGAAGAAACTGTTCAAAAGGAAAGAGAAACTGAAATGAAAGATAGAAAAAAAGAAGGAAGGGAAAAGGTAATAAATACATGATAGTTAAGATTGATATTCCATGAATTTCTATTCATTGGAAAGAAAGGTTGTGCTTACATTGTTTGATCAGTTTCTCATGTCCATATCTTGTAATCTGTGCAACGACTTTGAAGATGACAATGTGCAATATACTAACCATTGTTACTCTATCTTGTTTTGAATTTTTGTATCATTGTATTGTTTTTTCTATATAAAATTAAAAAGTTTACTTTTAAACAATGATAGACTCGTGTGAGTTTTTAGAGATAGTATATTGACAATATTCACTAATTAGAAATTCTGACTTAGGAATATTCATAAATAATGTTTGTTGCTTAAAGACAAGTTTTAATCTATCAGTGACTACTTCATTAAAAATTTAGTGGCCAACAGGATGACGCCCAACGGTAATCCTAGTACTTGGAAGCCTGAGACAGGAGGATAACCTGAGACCAGCCTAGGACTAAATAGTGAGTTAAAGGCCAGCCTGAACTACAATGTGAGACTCTGTCTCACAGGAAAAAAAAATTTAGCAGTCAGCATTGCTCTACACTCTTGCTCTTTTAGACAATAAATAAACAAACCAAATCTTAAAGGTTAATTAAGTTAGATCTCTTTACTGATCAATTATAAACCTAAGGTCTTTGAATATCTGCTGAAAATCAGTACTTTATTCTCATCCTGTTTTGCCCCTCCTCCAAGGTCTACCATAAGAAGAGGCAGACTATAGTCAGTAACAAGTATTAAAAAAAAAAAATCCTTGCCCAGCGGTGTTGAAATAATTGGGGTGGGGTGGGAGCTGTAGCTTAGGCATAGAGTGCTTGCTTAGCATATGACAAGTGAGGTTGTAGGTTCAATTCTAAGTGCAGGGCTGGGGAGATGGCTCAGTAGAATAAGCTTCCCTGGCAAGTGCAAGGGCATGAGTTCAATCCCTGGTTCCACAAAAAAAAAAGAAAGAAAGAAAGAAAGAAAAGATTCTAACTGCATACACACACACACACACACGCACATGCACACATGCATATATGGGTACGCAGTGGCTGTTTATGTGGTAAACAAGGAGTGCTAATAATAGCCTGAGGTTCATAATGGTTCAAATAATCAATACATTAAAGAAGACAGTTATAGAAAAACCCAGGAATTGAGATAAGAAGATTCTTAGCAATATCTCACATGGTCCCAGTAATCTCAAAGCAACAGCTATACAGTTTGCTACTGATACTCAAGAGAAAATTGAGAGGGCCTTAGTGAGCTACTCCTTGCTGATTAATCATGAGACTTCAAAAACACAAAAAGTAAAAACCAGGCAGTCTTGTCAACTCAGATTTTGAAAGCATTCCTTAGGCCATGTAGAGCTCCAACTAAAAGTATAGGGGTTTTACTGTATTACAATAACTAAAATTTCTGACCAATATTTATTTAACAATAATTTTTAAATTATTATTTATTATGATACCTCTTCCTGTAAGCAGCCTGAGGTGACCTGTGAAAATGGCTTTCTATTCTGTTGGTCCAGAAAACCCCTCAAAACCAGGCAAATCAAGAGATTCAAATCTTCCTTCTGGCTGGTGGAAGAAGCGTCATCAGTCTCTCTTCTCACTGCCATCATGTCTAAGTCAGAGTCTCCCAAGGAGCCTGAACAATTATGGAAGATCTTCATCAGAGTTGAGCTTTGAAACAACTGATGAGAGTCTGAGGAGCCATTCTGAACAATGGGGCACACTCACAGCCTGCGTGGTAATGAGAGACCCAAACTCCAAGCATTCTAGGGGCTTTGGGTTTGTCATTTATGCTACTGTGGAGGAGGTGGATGCAGTCATGAATGCAAGGCTACACAAAGTGGACAGAAGAGTTGTGAAACCAAAGAAAGCTGTCTCAAGAGAAGATTCTCAAAGACCAGGTACCCACTTAACAGGGAAGATCTTTGTTGGTGGCATTAAAGAAGATACTGAAGAAAATCACCTATGAGATTATTTTGAACAATATGGAAAAACTGAAGTGATTGAAATTATGACGGACCGAGGCAATGGAAAGAAGAGGGACTTTGCTTTTGTAACCTTTGATGACCATAATTCTGTGGATAAGATTGTCATTCAAAAATACGTCACTGTAAACAGCTACAACTGTGAAGTAAGAAAAGCCCTGGGTTTTTTTTTCAAAGTTTTATTGATAAACAGATAGCAATGAGACAGTTTCAAATCAAATTGGAAGTACAGTTTCAACAAATAATACACTGCATATATTCTTCTTAGTGGTTAATTGCTGTACAAGATGTGGACTTGTGATCCTATTTACAAACACCATTAGAACAAATCATTCTATTCATTAAGAGAATGCAACTATATATCTATCCCAACCACTTTGAATACACAGATACAAAATGGACATTCATAGGCATACCCCATTTTTTCTAAGTTCCGTTATTGAATATTATAGGTGTGTAAACTCAGCAAAATATGAAAAGCCCTGTTGAAGCAGGAGATGGCTAGTATTTTATCTAGCCAAAGAGGTCAAAGTGGTTCTGGAAATTTTGGTGGTGGTCGTGGAGGTGGTTTTGGTGGCAATGACAGTTTTGGTTACAAAGGAAACTTCAGTGGTTGAGGTGGCTTTGGTGGAAGCCATGGTTGAGTTGGATATTGTGGCAGCAGAAATGGCTACGATGGATTTGGAAATGATGGAAGCAATTATGGAGGTGGTGGAAGCTGTAACGAATTTGGCCATTACAATAATCAGTCTTCAAATTTTGGACCCATGAAGGGAGGAAACTTCGGAGGAAGAAGCTCTGGGCCCTATGGTGGTAGAGGCTGATATTTTACCAAACCACAAAATCAAGTTGGCTATGGTGGCTTCAGCAGCCGTAGTACCTATGGCAGTGGCAGAAGGTTTTAAACACTTCCAGGAAACAAAGCTTAGCAGGAAAGGAGAGCCAGAGAAGTGACAGGAAAGCTACAGGTTGTAACAGATTTGTAAACTCAGCCAAGCACAGTGGTGGCAGGGCCTAGCTGCTACAAAGAAGACCTGTTTTAGGCAATACTCATGTGTATGGGCAAAAAACTCAAGGACTGTATTTGTGACTAATTGTACAACAGGATATTTTAGTTTCTGGTCTGTAGAAAGTGTAAAGCATTCCATCAAAGGGTTTTAATGTAGACCCTTTTTTTTGCACCCATGCTGTTGATTGCTAAATGTTATAGTCTGATCGTGATGTTGAATAAATGTGTCTTTAAAAAAAATCATGTTTTCTTTCTTCTTTCTTTCTTTCTCTTTCTTCTTTCTCTTTCCTTCCTTCCTTTTTTTCTTTCCTTTCCTTTCTTTGTTTTGAGATAGGATCACACTCTGAAGTTCAGGCTGGCCTTGAATTCAGTATGTATCCCAGACTGGTCTGGAACTCAGAGTGATCCTCCTGCCTTGACCTCCGAAGTGCTAGGATTATAGGCATGTACCATCACACCTGACCATCTTTACTTTAAAAAACACTGGTAAAATTGCTCAGACCATCAAGGATATGTGTCTTGGTTACGTTTCTCTCATTGCTGACACAAAATAACCAACACCCAAAGTTTAAGGAAGAAAGGTTGCTTATATAGGTTCCCCTGCTGCCATGGTGACTGTGCTGGAATACCATGCCCACTGGTGATATTTGGCTGAACATCATGGAAGCAAGGTCTCTGAGATTTATGGCTACATATAGGCATGTGGTTTGACCCTACTTCCTTTAATTGGTCCTGCTTCTTCCCTTATCTCTCTCCTATTTGTGAAGTTTTAATAAGGCAGGGGAAGGTGTGACGGGCAGGGCAATTCAGGCAGGGCCAAATGGGGGTGGGTGACCCAGCCCAGATGTCTCCTATCTCTAAAACACTTCACAGAGGGGTCAAACTGAGTTGATTTTTGTCTCAGTCTCTCTTCCTTCTAAGGTGAAATGGATACTAAATTAGCGCTTCTTTGGTTTAGGACACCACCTCCTACACTCAAAGAGGTAGAGGTGTTAAGATTTGGTCATTGGAGTGGGCCATACTCCAAAGACAATGAATTTATGAGAAAATCTGGACAAAGGCATTATGTAGTTTTAATAAGCTATATATTCAGACATGTATAAATACACCTTTAACCCCATTTCCTGTCACAGGACACCTTAAAAAAAATGGGAATTTCTAGAATAGCATGACTTTTATATGCCAATCAGTTGATGGTGGCAGAGAGCCCCTCTGAGATGGCCTCAGGAGGGGACTGATAGCTAGAAAGATCAACACATGATATAGGTTGAAGTCCTAGCATCTCAGGAGGATAGAGGTTGAAAGTTACATTGATCATCAATGAAACATGATGTAATCAATCATGCCTATATGAACTTTTATCAAAATTCAAAAGGTCTGAGTTTAGAGTTTCTTTATTGCTGAAAAGATGGATGTAGCTGGAGGGTGGTCTGCCCAGAAAGTAGAGAGGCTCTATGGCACTTCTTTCATAACTTATCCTGAACATCTCTTCTTAATGTTCTTCTGAATCCTTTATAATATTTATAATAAATGAGTAAATAAAAAAATATTTCTCTGAGTTCTATAACCAATTCTAACAAATATTTGAGCCAAAAGAGATGATCACAAGAACACTGATCTATAGCTGGTTAGTTGGGAATAGAGGTCTGCTTAGTTTGGATATAGAATATCTCCCAAATGCCCATGTATTAAAGGCTGAGTCCCCACACAGTGATGTTACTGAGAAGTGGTAGAACCTTTAAGAGGTGCAACCTGGTTGGAGGTTTTAGGCTATTGAGAGTGTGCCCTCAAAAAGCACTATGGAGGGCCGGCCAGATAGTTTTGCTTAGGCAGAGTGCAGTGGCCAGGATTCAATCCCTGGAGTGGCGTGCCGTGCCAGCTGGGCATGGTGGTACCCGCCTGTAATCCCAGAACTTGGATTAAAACAGGAGAATCACTACAAATCTGATCTACATAGTGAGACCATGGAGACCCTGTACCAAATACATTAAACAAACAAACAAACAAAAACATTATGGGACATCAGTATTCTGTCTTCCAGCTGCCATGAGATGAGCAGCTCTGCTCTCTCACATGTTCCCTGCCATAATCTGCCCCAAACTGAAAAGCAATAGGACCGCCCAATCATGAACTGAAACCTCTGCAACCGTGAGCTAAAATAAAGCTTTCTTAAGATTGGTTTTTTTCAAGTATCATTACAATAACGCAACAATACAAGTTCACAAAGTGAAACTGGCAACTGACATCTGAACTCCAGGACAGTATCCTGGAACTGAACCCTCAACTGTGGGATCTGATGTGACCTCCAGGTTGATAGTATCAGAATTAAGTTGTAAGACATCTAGCTGAATCTGCTGTCAGTGTTGCATTGAGTCATGTAAGAACTAGCCAGAAAAAAACCCACTTTGTTTTTGCCAATATCTCTGTAGACATATATAGAAAAAACTACACGAAGATAGAAGAACATGACCACCAAAACTTAAGAAGAGGGACTTAGGATACCTACCACAGTTGGGCATTGTTGCGCATGCCTGTAACACCTGAACTTGGGTGTTTACGCTTGGAGGATTGTAAGGGATGGAAGAAAGAAAGAAAAAGAAGAGGAAAAATATTCCTACCCTGCTGACACATTATTTGACTTTTAATGTTCATAACTGTCAAACAACATTTATGTTTTTTAAACCACTGTTTGTAACATATGGTTATGATATCCCTTGCAAACTAATACAGACTCAATTAATTATACTAATAAACATAAAACATAGTTTCGGTCCCACAAGTATAAAAATTTGGAGTGGAGAGGCAGAAAAATTAATTTTTCAAAAACCCTTTATTTATTTGGTACAGGGTCTCATTACAGAGCTCAGACTCATAGTGATCCTCCTGTTTCACCCTCTCTAGTACTGGGATTACAGGCATGCACCACCACACCTAGTTTCTGTGGCTGGCATGAGTTCCAGGGCCTGCATGGGATCAAACCTGGGTCCTTGCACTTAGCAGGCAGGCGCTTAGACTGCTGAGCTATCTCCCCAGCCGAGATAAAATATTTAAAGAAATAATAATGATGAGAATCTCCCAAATTTGATGAAAATATGCTTCATATCCAGGTGGTTCAATGAGCTCCATGTAATATAACCACAACTGTATGCCCACCTGGACATACAAACTGTTGAAAGAAAAGTGTCAATCAATTCATCATCCAGAGGAAACCATAGTTAAGAGTAATAACTGAGATATAAAAAACAATGGGGGCCACAATGCAATGGGATGGCATATCCAAAGTATAGGAGGGCCAGCCAAATAGTTCAGCAGATTAAAGTGCCTGCAAGCAGGTGCAGTGGCCAGGGGTTCCATCCCTGGGCCTACTGTGCCAGCCTCACCCCCAGAGGGCACTGAAATGGCAATTGAGACTAGGTGTGGTGGTACATGCTTGTAATCCCAGCTCTTAGGAGGCTGTAAACAGGCAGATCACTATGAGTCTGATCTAGTAGTGAGACTCTGAACACCCTGTAGACCCTTCCCTAAAATACAATAAAAAAGTATTATAGGAACAAAAATGTCAATCAAAAATTATATGTCGGGCTGGTGAGATGGCTCAGTGGTCTAAAGCACCTACTTAGAACAAGCTTAGCAAAGCACAGGGACCGCGGTTCAATCCCCCAGCACCACATGCCAGCCAGCCCTGCCCCCTGGTGGGCTGAGCTGGCCACACACACACACACACACACACACACACACACACACACAAATAAAAAAAATTTAAAAAAAATTGTATGTCAAGAAAAATGACTTTAACTTTTTCTCTTTTTAATGTGTTTTAATACAAGGTCTATAGGCTCTCCCTACACAGAAAATCACTTGTAGTGATTCTCCTGTTGTCAGCCTCCCAAATGCTGGGATTACAGGCACACACCACCAAGCCCTGTCTCAATCACAGCTTCAGTGTGCCCCACAGGCGGTGCTGGCACAGTATGCCAGGGATCGAACCCCAGTCCTCACGTTTGCCTAAGCAGGTGCTTTAATCCGCTGAGCTATCCCTCTGGCCCAATAAAAATGACTTTCAAAGAAGGTGAAATGAAGTGTGGTAACCCATATGATGAATGCTACTCAGCAAAGAAGAGGAACAAAATATGCATAAGAGCTATAGTATGGGTGAATGTCAAACATATGCTAAATAAATGATTCAGATACATAAGACCACATACTGTAGTGTTGCATTTACATTAAATGTTCAGAAGTGACCTATTTATAAAGACAATAGACTCATGACTTGGGCAGAGGGTGCAAACAGTGACTGCCAATGATCATGAACCATTTTTTTAGGTAATGGCAATGTCCTAATTGTCTTATTTGCAAATATTTTTTTTTTTTGGTGGAACTGGGGATTGAACTTATGCCTTTGCACTTGCGAGGCAAGTGCTTATTCAATTGAGCTATCTCCCCAGCCCCTACACATATCTATTTATACTTATTAAAACTCAATGTATGATACACTTGCAAAATGGATCAACTTTTTCCTACAGAAATTATACCTCCAGCCACTAAAAAAGATTCATCTAGAATAGAGGAATAAAGAAGACTAAATAAAATGGCTTTGCAAAAATATATCATGTACCAATGTGGGTCTAGTCATAAATACCAAACCCTCGGTTAGACAGATGAAGTTTGTTCTTTTTGTTTTTTGATAGTGCTGGGGATTAAACCCAAGGCCACACACATGCTAGACAGATGCTCCACAACTGAGGTGTATCCCAGCTCCCAGGCTTCTCCAACCTTAAATCTGCTTCCAAAAGGCTCTTATGCCTTTCCTAAACTCTGGGCACATTTCCTGGACTGTTTTTCTTAACTTTTCCACATTGTCAATTCCAGGTATTCCCTTTGCAGTCTCAGATGATAACACTGAGATCTGACTCCTGTTCCAAGATTTCTGCCCAGTAATTGGAACCTGACACCTCCTTCAGGACTCTAACGTATGCCCAAATCTTCTAAGTCCCCTGTTCATGCTTCAGTCTAGTTCTTCCTTTGCTTTTGATAGCTCTTTCCTTGAACTATATCCCTTCTCCTTTGCTGTTCACAAACTTTCTCAAGGTCTCAGGGATGTCCTTGAGTGGGCCATTCCCAGTACACTAAAATGGGCATACTAAGGATCTTATTTGAGCCTCACAATGAGCCTTGTTTTGCAGGTTTAGAGAGGTAAATCAAAGCAGGAGAGGGATTCAGATTCTGGTTTGATTCTACATGCCATATTTTCATTGACATACAATTTTCCTTTAAGATAGCTATTAAAAAGAACTATACCACAGGAACAATGTTAGACATTTCACTAAGCTAGGTATTATTACTACTACTTTACTTTGAGAAAACCAAAAATTAAGATGATAGAACTGGTAAATAAGAGAGCAAGAACTTGACAGACAGTTCTTGAGGATTCAGAGTTTTGTTTTTGTGATATTGGGGATTAAACCCGGGGCCTTAAATCACTAATTTTTCCATCATGGGCTCAAACTTGCACTTATCCTGCCTCAACCTCCTGGAGTTCTGAGATAAGGAATGCACCACTGTGTTCAGCTCCAAGTCTGTATTCTTAACCACTACTGTAGTTACTCTTCTCTTATTGCTGGGACAAGTCCCCAATATGCAAAATGAAGGAAGGAAAGGTTTATTTAGCTTACGTCAGTGGAGGTTTCCGTCCATACTCAGCTGGCTCCGAAGCAGAGTGGCACATGGCACAGAAAGCAGCCTTTCATGACTGCAGCAAAAAGCAAGACAGCCAAGAGAGAGGCAGCAGCTCAGGCAGCTATCTAGCCTCTCTCCCCACCTTACACCGTAATGCAAATTACCTGCCTCAGGTCTGGTGCAGCACCCACAATAATCACAAACTCCAGAAGCCACCCCATGACTGCATGAGGCTTTGGGGAGACACATATACACAAACCATAACAACTGTATCTCACCTTTTATCTCCATTATGTAGAAGAGAACACTAAGGAACTAATGAGTTCTAAATTTGTTTAGGGGCAACATTAATAGGCTTCCTCTCACATTAATGATTGCATTGATTATTAACTTATCATTAATGGCCTTCTGAGGAAAGGAAATAGTAGCTAATGGGACAAAAGTGTGCTAGGACAGACTTTTCTATCAAAAGACAATCATCACTGACCCTTGCCCTCTAAAAGATGTATTCCAGTGACTTAAAAAAGTTTTCTGGGCCGGGGAGATGGCTCAGTGGAATAAGTGTTTCCCTGGCAAGCACAAGGACCTGAGTTCAATCCCCGGTTCCACAAAAAAAAAAAAAAAAGTTTCCTGTAAGAATATTTGTTTTCGTAAACATAAGAAGCATATAATTCTTTATGCCTATTTTTAAAATATTTTGCTGAGTTTACACACCTATAATATTCAAATAATGGAACTTAACCAAAAAAGGGGATACAGATGAATGTCCATTTTGTATCTGCGTATTCAAAGTGGTTAGGATAGATATATAGTTACATTCTCTTAAAGAATAGAGGGATTTGAAAAAAAAAAGAATAGAGAGATTTGTTCTAATGGTGTTTGTAAATAGAATATCATGCCCGCATCTTGTACAGCAATTAACCACTAGGAAGAATGTATGCAATGTGTTAATTATTGAAACTGTCTTACCAAAAAAAATATTTGTTTTCTGTGGCCACTTTCTAGAAGATTCTAGACTTGCAGAGAAAAAGAAATAAAAATATTTGTTATAAATGAGAAATGTTATTTTATTCAATATATGGTAGGATTTATAGAGCTCAGTGAAGGTCCTTGTCTAACCGCAACTTGAAGTAATAAGATTTAAAAATTGTGGCCGAATCTCATGATTTTTAGCAGGATCTCAAAATCTTAATACTAGGCCAAATCAGAGAGTGGAGGTGTTGGACAGTCTCTCAATGTGGGAAGGATTGACTTGTGGTAGGCTTTTCCACGCAAGTTCTAAGAACCCATACTGGGCAATTCCCACAGACTGGATAGTGTGCACCTTATTCTGCCCAGGGATGGGCATCACATTCTGGAACTTGAGGGAACTGGCAGGGGTATGGGAATGACCACAAACCAGACAGCAGAACACCCGTTCTCCAGTTACTAGCCCTGTGGCCTGCAGGGCCTCTTTGTAAATGATCTGTTTGGGTTGAGGCTCCTCCCCCAGTAGCAAATCTTGTAGCAGCCTCTGGACTCTGGGGGACTTCAGTTGGTATAAGTCCATGAGTTGATGAAACTGTTCCATCCAAGCAGTAGTGTCTTTCACATATCGCTGTTGTAGCATCCTCAAAACATAGTACAGTGCCACAAAGGTCTCCCATGGAGGGACCTTTTCCTTTTTTTGTGAGATAGGCTGTGTCTTCTTCTCCAACTTGGGCAATTTGGGAAATGTGCCCTTATGCTTAAAGGCCCTAAGGTCTTTCTGAAGCATTAGTGCCAGGATTTGTCTGTCCACAGAGGCATGGGCACCTGTGAAGAGGTCTCTTTTGGTAGGACAAAAATGTCGTGTCTCCATCTCTTTAACAGCATTGGATAGCTGCTGTATCTGTGTACCCCTGCAAGACTCATCTAGAAGATGCCAGTTTATAGTTTTGGGGACTTGAATCCTCTTAGTGATTGGTGGTAACACTGGTATAGGGATGGGCAGTGTTTCCTTCTGGGTCTTGAAAAATTTGGGAAATTCAGTCCTCCCCCTGAAGGCCAGGGGATGTTTACCCACAAATGGACAGACTGCTGTGGGAACACTTCTTCTGGTTGGGTAAAAGTGTTTTTGCTCCTGGGCAGCAATGGGTAATTGTTGTACTTGCTTCTCCTTATAGGACCCATCCAAAAGATGCCAATTGGGAGCCTGTGGAGTTTGAGTCTTATTGGTAGCTGATGGTAACATTGATGTAGGGATAGAGAATGGCTCCAGCCAGCTCTCTTTTTCTTTTCTGATAATTGGGGGGATCACTTTTAAGCACACTGGACTCAAACCATCCTTACAAGGCCGTGAAATGTCAGTGTGACTTAAGTCTAGGTTCCGACTGAGGTGTTTAGTAATGGCCTTAAGTTTGGAGAGACTTAACAAGGATCCCTCTGGAGTAAACTGTCTCAGAAGTTTTTTCAGTCGATGCACACTATCCCTGGAAAGTTGTTTCCCTGCTTCCAGCTTTGTTAAGGTATTGTTAATTAAATCCTCATCTGAGATATAGTCAGCTAATCTTTCAAATGAAGAGGCTGGGGCTGGAGCCTGACTCTTAGTTTTCCCCAACAGAGAATCTTGATCCCGCAACATCCACATCCATCTGTCACCTTTTGGTTTTGGTTCCTGAGTTTCTGTAATATCAGAAAATTGGAACCATGGCCTTTGGAGAGTTTCTGGGATCTGGGTCTGTAAGCCTGTTGCCATGGCTTGTGAGAACATACCCTTCGGTTTCTCCAATAAACATGTCCTGAGAGGTTCTCCAAGAAGTTGGCTTCCCTGTCTTTTTTTCAAATCCAAATTATCTGTCACTTTCAGCACCATTTCCTCTTTTCCCTGCAGGCCTGACTGGAGTGGTATTTTATCTATAAGTCTAGAGTCTGTCTTTTTATCAAGCAAATGCTCTTTCTTAAAAAGCCATTTCCTTCTAGCTATATCCTCCCCTTCCTGAACAATATTCTCACTTTCTATCACTGGTTTGGGTAAGCCTACATCTTTTGAAAGCTCTGATTTCAGCACTCTCTCATCTTCTGAAAGCATCACATCTGGAAGTCTGTACTGCTTTCCCTCCTCATTAAGGCCCTCTTCCTCCTCTTCTTCCCCTTCTTCCTCTTCTTCTTCCTCCTCTTCTTCCTCACTGAGGTTCTCTTCCTTTTCACTAAGGCTTTCTTCTTCCTCTTCCTCATCCTCCTCCTCTCCCACCTTCTCTTCCTCCTCCTCTCCCACCTTCTCTTCCTCCTCCTCCTCACTGAGGCTCTCTTCCTTCTCACTAAGGCTTTCTTCCTCTTCCTCGTCCTCCTCCTCTACCACCTTCTCTTGCTCTTCCTCTTCACTGAGGCTCTCTTCCTTCTCACTAAGGCTTTCTTCCTCTTCCTTGTCTTCCTCCTCTCCCACCTTCTCTTCTTCCTCCTCACTGAGGCTCTCTTCCTTCTCATTAAGACTTTCTTCCTCTTCCTCCTCTTCCTTGTCCTCCTCCTCTCCCACCTTCTCTTCCTCTTCCTTCTCACTGAGGCTCTCTTCTTCTTTCTCACTCAGATACCCTTTGTCTGCTAAAAGGCTCTGTTCCTCTTCATTTTGGCCCTCTTTCTCCTTGTTACTCAGTAGCTCTTTCTCCTCAGTCAATCTCTTTTGGGAAGCCAAACTCTCTTTCCTATGCTTCTTAGCCAAGTTCTCCTCCAATTTCTCTTCACTTGGACTTACTATTTCCTTTCTCTTTTCTTTTACCAGATTTTCCTTTTTCTTTTTCTTAGGAAGAATCTCCTCCTTTTCTCCTTCCTCTAGCAGGTCCTCCTTCTCTTTCTCCTCCATAGTTAGACTTTCCTTTATTTCCTTCTCAGTCCAGGTCTCAGATAATCCTTCAAAGAGTTTTTCTCTGATGTTCTCCACTAAAAAGTTTACTTGGGTCTTTTCTGATTCATTCTCCTCAGTTTTCTCCAGAAGCTCCTCTATCTGCTTTGTTTCTAAAAGATTTTGTTCCTGAAACTTCTTTAATGTGGTCTTTACTTGAATTTTATCAAGTAAAATCTTGTCCTGGACCATCTCTAATAACCTTTGGTCCTCCTCCAATCTCTCTTCATCAGTCAGTGTTCTCTCTTTGGTGGCCAGTTTGTCACCTTTTAGTCCTCTTTTTTGAGCCTGTTCTTTCTCTTCCCTGGTTACTTCCACATATGGGCTATGACCTTCAATTTTACTTCTTTCCACAATATATGATCTGTCTTCTTCAGTTATTTCTATCTCCTTCAAAGGCACTAAACATATTTCTTTAGTTCTCCCAGCTAAGACTTTCAATAGTTGATTCGCTTTCATTTCTATATTTTTCTTCCTAGAACTAACCTTTTCCTCCTGTGAACTAATCCCCTTTTCTCTATCAAGTTTCTGTATTGCCTGTATTCCTTTCTTTTGTGTTACTATCTTTCCTTCAACAACATGTGTCTCCTTGGTCCTAATGTCATGGGCCAAAGTCCTGTCTTCCGGGAACAATTTATTCTCTTCTTTCATAATTTTGCTCTCTTCTTTGGTTATCTTTTTCTTTCTCTTAATGCTCTCAATGCCTTCTTTGACTTTGGGCTTTTCTTTCCTAGCAATATGCATCTCTTTCTTGGTCAACTTACTGTCTTCTTCAGTCAGTTTCTTTTTTAATGCCATTTTCTCTTTTGGGGGGGCCTTTTCCCCTTTTCTTTGATACTGTTCCTCCATTTCACCAGCCTGTACCTCTTTTTCTTGGATCAATTTCCCCTTTTCAAAGGCCTGTTGTTTTTTTTGTTCAACCTCTTTCTCTTTCTGACTATGTATTTCTTTCTGGGCCAATTTCTCTTCTTGTAGGCCTAGTTTCTCTTTTCTTTGAGTCCACTTTTTTTCCTTTTTGAACTCTTTGAGTTCCTTTTTTTCCACTGCTTCCTCTTTGTCCAGCTGTTTCTCCTTTTTCTTAGATTGTTTTTCTTTTTCTGTGGCCCATTTCTCTTTTTCTTGGAGTGTTTTCTCAGTGTCCTTCATTTTTTTCTCTGGTGGAACCAGTATCACTTTTTCTCTTGGCCATTGTTTTATTTTACCAACTTCTCCCTCCATTTTTTGAACCAGTGTCTCTTCTTCTCTGACCTGATTCTTTTCCTCCCAAGTCTGTCTCTTTGCTTTCCAGCCCCATGGCTTTTCTTCATGGGCTGCTGCTTCTTTCTGTGACCATTTCTTCATTTCTTTAACCCTTTCCTCCTTTTCTAGGTCCACTTTCTCTTTTTCCCAGGACTGCTGTCTCTTTTCCTCAATTTTCTCTTTCTGGGCCCTGCTCTCCTCTTTCTGAGATTTTCTTATCTTTTTCCAGGCCTGTTTATCTTCTTGTGACAATTTTTTCACTTCTCCAAACTTTTCATCCTGTTCTAGGTCCAGTTTCTTTCTTTTCTCAACTACATGCTTTTTCTTCTCCTCCTCTTTCTGAGCCAGACTCTCTTTCTGGTCTTTTTTCTTCTGTTCATCCTGTTTCCTGACTTGTTTTTTCTTTTCTTGGATTTGTTTCTTTTGATGGGGTTCCTTTTCCTCTTTTGCAAGCCATTTCTTCTTTTCTTGGGCCAACTTATTCTCTTGCTCTGTCAAACTCTCCCTGTCTGATGCTTGGTTTCTGTCTTCCTCAGACAATCCTTCCTCTTTTGTAGACAGATAACCCAGGCACAATTTACCAAGTTCCCAGGCCTCTTCCTTGCCTCCCTCCTCTTTTTCTTCTTTGCTTATAGTTTCCTCTTTTCCCCAGCTGTGTTTCTTCTTTTCATGGAACTGTTTCTTCCTTTCTCCAACTTGTTCTTCTACATCCAGGATCACTTCCTTGTCTTCCTCACCTAATTTACTTTCTGGGAATAACAACCCCTCTTCCCTGGCTGGTAAGCCTTCCTTGCCAGCCTGCATAATCTTTTCCCAGTTCCTTTTCAGGCTTGGCTTCCCCTCCTCTGACATTTTTTTCTTTCTTTTTCCAAGTAACTTCCTCTCTTTTCCAATTAGTCTCTTTTCTTCTTGGAGTACTTTCTTGTCAGTTATATTTGATTTCCTTTGTTGGGGAATAAGTACTTTTTTCTGGGGCATTCTTTCTTCTGGGTAGGTCCATTCCTTTTTATCCTTGGTTATTTTCTGCTTTTCTTGCATTGACATTGTCTCAGGCTCCGTCGGTTTTCTTTCTTCCTCAGCTATTTTCCCTACTTTCCTGTCCAGTTTCCTTACTACCTTCTCAAATTTTCCTTTCTCTAAGGCTGGGTGATCGTCTAAGAACAAAACCTCCTTCTTGACTTTTGGAGAAAATTTCACACGTTTTTTAATCGCTTTTTTAACCTCTTGTTTTCTCAGTACTACTGGCCCTTCATCATTGACATCCCCTATAACCACATTTTCTGTTTTGATAGGTAGTTCTCCCATTTTTCCATCACGCAATTTTGATGAAAATGAGCTTGAGTCCTTTAAAAGGGGACACATTTCTTTGAAGAGATCCCAGCTGGGCTGTTGGTCAGCAAGTACAACCTGAGCCAGTTCTACCAGTTCTTTCCCCAGATCTCTTAACATTCCTGGACAGGAGCTTGCTATCCTTGAGGTGACAAGATGGCAAATGTCATCCCGCCAAGACCTAATATTTGGTCTAGATACACGTCCAGGGATCCCAGCTAAACCATGACTCTTTTTATGTTTCTTCTTGGTATCTTCTTCTGGTTCAGAAATCTGTATGACTTCTTCTTTAACTTCTTCTTTGGGCTCTTCTGCAGTCACCTCTGAAATATCCTGTGAAGTCTTTTTCTCTTCCCACTTCTTCTCTGCTAATCTTTGGCTTTTTCTTGCTGTCCTTTTCCAAAGTCTTTTAATGCGTTCTCGTCTTTCCAGCTTAGAAATGACTTCTTCAACATCTCTCCCACTATGTTCATCTATCGTCTCTGTGTTCTCTGTGATCTGCACAGCCTCTGTAGTCGCCTCCAACATGCTCTCTTTTGTTTCAGCATCATCCTGGTGTTCAACTGGGCTGAAAGTACTAGGTAGCACTTCTGGTTCCACAGCAACCTCCTTAGTGTCAACTTGCTCTGACTTTCTGACCTTTTCTTTTTCCTGTGAATCCTCTGAAGTCACAGTCATAGAGCTAACCTTTTTAAACTCTATCTTTTTAAACTGTATCTTTCCATATGTTCTGGCAACTTTCAGGGCCTTTTTAACTGCACAAATATTGAGAGACAAAGAAAAAAATTGAGGTTTTAAGTAAGATCTTTTGTTATATCTAGTTCAGTAAACTGTTATTAGAAATTTAAAAAGCACCAAGGGCTAAGGCTTTATGATTTAGAAATGTTCATTTGCTATCCCAGTTGCCATATCTTAAAAAAATAAAGGGGACTTGCATGTTAGCTCAGTTGTTTAAGTGCCTGCTGTGGCAAACCCAGTCAGGTATAGAGGACTGTGGTTCGATCCCCAGACCTGCCCTTAAGGCAGCCTGAGCCATCCCCTGCCCCCCCCCAAAAAAAATCCTATTAAAGAAATAAGGCTGTCACTTGTGATACTTTCTTTCTTTCTTTCTTTCTTTCTTTCTTTTTGTGTGTGTGTGTGTGTGTTTTAGGAAAGGGTCTACAGGGTGTTCAGGGTCTCACTACTAGATCAGACTCATAGTGATCTGCCTCTGTCTGTTTACAGCCTCCCAAGAACTGGGAATACAGATGTGCACCACCACACCCAGTCTCAATCACAGTCTCAGCATGCCCTGGGGGCAGGGCTGGCACAGCAGGCCCAGGGATTGAACCCCGGACCCTTGGTATGACCATTCTTAGGAAGTCTACATTCTGTGAATAAAATTTTCCCATTTAACTGTTTCCATTGGTATAATTCTATATACCTTGCTATTATTGGCTTTGCCTAATGAGATTGGCCCCAATCATACCCCATACATCACCCCATACATACTAAGTTCTCTGCTCTTTGCTTGAATACGTTTCTTTCTGTTCTTCAGTTCAATGTTCTTTTCAGGTTCTGGCAAAGGTATGAATGTTTGTTCAACAGAGAGCTCAAGTTCTTCATCTTTTGGTACAGCAAAAGAAAAACTAAATGGTTTATCTTTATGTGACAAGGTCAGATTTTCATTTAGCCGCCACTGCACGTGAGTAAGCATGCACTGGATATCACTAGCTTGAATTCCCAGTAGCTGGCCAAGAGAGGCTTCCCCAATAGTTTCCAGCCTACAAAAGTCAAGCAGAAAAAAAGGACAATACTGAGCTAATGAGAAGACAGAAATATTTTTTAAAAGGAAGTTACAATGGACATGACATGGATAAAACAGTCATTGAAAACATCATAGGTAAAATAAAAGCTAGATACAGAAAAAAGAATGCTAGCAAATGCCTATAATCCCAGGTTTCCTGGGAGGTTGAGGCAAGAGGATAATGGTTTTGAGCCCAGGCTGGGCAACTTAGGGAGATTCTGTTTCAATAAAATAAAAATAAAAGAGTTGGAATGCAATGAAGAAAGAACAAGGAGGAGGAAGGGCAGGAGAAGGAGGAGGAAAAGAATGGGAGGAGGACAAAAAGGCAGGAGAGTAGGTGACTGTAGTGTAGCTCAGTGGTAGAGCACTTATCTAGGATATACAAGGCCTTATGTTCAATCCCTATATCACTAAAGAAGAAAGAGAAAAAAACAGAAGAAGGAAAAATGAAGACTAGCCATAAATAGTGAAGGTGACATATACTTCTTTAGGAGAGCTATGGATTTGCACAGTGAGAAATCTTAAGGAAGTAAGAAAATGATAGAAAATAGGGGCCAGTGGTCAGAAGAAAAGAGGTAGATACTAGGGGAAGCGAGAAAATAGAACTAAGAAACAAAGGGAGAAGAACAGAACAGAAAACGGATAGGGGCCAGAGAGGTGGCTTAGTAGAATAAGTGCTTGCCTGGCAAGCATAAGGGCCTGAGTTCAATCCCTGGTCCTACCAAAAAAGAAAGAAAGGAAAAGAAAAGGGATGATGGTAAAGGGTAAAAGGCAATAAAAGTCTGGAAGCTGGGACTCAGAAGAGGGGGACATTACCATCCAACTTACCACATTTCCTGGAGAATTTCTTGTTTCTTCAGCAAGCGAATAAGCCCAGTCTTGGTTTGGATGCCTGTAACTCTAGTCATAAGGTATGACACCTTAGTCCGCACATTCTTATCACTGTCCATCAATCCCATAGCCAGTGGGACAGCAAAAAGATGGCTCATGAAACCCAGCCTCTCTAACATCTCCCATGCTAGCTTACGAATATATGGATTGTAATGGGTTGTATCTTTCAGTAAGCGACGGGCTATCTCAGTGCGCGACTTTGAAGATATTTGGGAAGTGGCCAAAATTTGCTCCAGGATATCAAAATATTTCTTATATTTCTCGACAGAACAATAAGCTGTGAGGTTGAGAATGGTCTCTATTAAGTTGCTTATTAACCCTTCACTAAATTTTCTCCCAACCCAATTTTGGTTTGTTGTATCTTCAAGGACATTAAAGGAAATTCTCTTTTGATCCTTGGGTTTATCTTTCTGTTTACTCATTGAGATGTTTTTATCTAGAGTTATGGGTGATCGTGGCTCTGGTCTTAAGAATTCAGTCATGTTCCAGTCCTTATCTTGGTAGGGTAAATACAAATCATGGCAGAGGAAGATTGGGGTACCCTCAGGCCAAAGAGAGGCTCGGATCACTGAGTTGGGGATGTAGCAATCAGGAGCAAAGGGCCACTGCTTCCCTCGACCAAAGAAGCACTGCAACATGCGGTAGGTATTGAGTCCATCCCAGCTGGCCAGCTGTAATTGAGCAGGAACCACAGATGGGCGTCGATTCTGCTTGAGCTCTGGAGTAGAGAAATCAATATCTTTATCCTCCAAAAACTGCAAGTTGGATATGTCTTGAGCCACAAGGGACACACGGCTCTCCTCTACAACATGGGGCACAGTGTTATCAAAGGCAATGACTCGTTTGTTAACAAGGGTTTCTAGTCCCTGTAATTCCTGCAAGCCTTGTCCCAGGTAGACAAATTTTGGTACAAATACCTTTTCAAACAAAAAGAGGAAGCTAGGCAGGAAGGGCTTAGGAATTTCTTGTATTTCATCTACATTGTTTAGACTACATAAGTGAATCAGCCTAGCTGGAGGCAGCAATTTTAAACAGGATACTATATAGATACTCTGGTTGATAGTCAAAAGTAGATCACCCCGATTATTGGCAAAGCAGAGCGATCCAAACTGCAATGCTGAGTCCAACTGAGTTACAAGTCTACCCCGGAAATCCCAGATCCGAACTGAACCATCAATGGCCCCTGTGACAAAAAGTTTCAGGGAAAGGCAGACATCAAATGAAGTGACAGCACATTCATGCAGGCATTTTGTCTCTCCAAACATAAAGCTTTGTTTTGATTCTGATGGAATCAGGAAGTCTTGATAGCACCAGAGACACCAACCGGAGTTCTCGCTGATAGCAGCCACACAACCTGGCAATAGCATCAAGTGCTTTAGAGGACAACCACAAAGAACTTTGCTGACGGGCTGCAAGATAACCTTGCTGTCTTGAAGCACAGCTTCTGTCAGGTGTATGGTGTTATCCTTGCCATAGGAACAGAGTAAGGAGTTTTCTTGGGAACCTTCCAGGGTAGACAAGGATAACACTGCCCCAGTGTGGATGGTCTTCTCTATTCGTGCAAAACTGCAATGGGAGAGGATTCTCACAATGCCACTTTCATATCCACAGAACATCAGCCCTTCCAGGCCCATACCCAAATGGGACCTCCCATAGGCCAGGCATCTTACTTTATCTCTAGGATTTTCTGAAGTGCGCACAAGATACTTGGCTGGACAAGGAGAGCGTGTGGTATCAAAAACCAGCACCTCTGAACTGTCTATTGCCACAAAGAGCTCCTCTCTGTTTGAGTCATAAGCCCATGCCACAGCCTTATTCATGACAAGTAGAGGCCATGTGATAACCAACAGATCCCCTGTTACTGGAGACAGGAAACGCAATAAACCATCCTCAGTGACACACAAGATCCGAGACCAATTATGGCCACAGCAGACGCGCTGCAGCTGCTGGGGAGCAGAACCACAGACATTGAAAAGGCTATAAAAGTAGGGCAGGTGGTGCAGTGAGAAAGTAGATGCACTCTGGCAGAAAAAAGTGGTGCTATCAATAAACTTCAGTTGCTGTAGATTCTTATCAACACTCAGTTGCCTCAGCAAGTTCCCAGAAGCAAGATTCCATTCCTTCAATACGCCTTCACTGCCTGCCGTTAGTAAAGTGTAGGTCTCTGGCCTACTATGGATACATACCACTGAAAAAGAATGGGCCTGAAAGCTGTGGAGGAAGTTACTCTTATCTAAACTCCAAGCATGGATCTCTCCAGCTCTGTTTCCTGCGTAGAAAGTGCCCTGAGAGACACAAGTACAAGAGCAAGTGATGGAGGAACCACTGGTTACAAGGGTGAACTTCTTTACTTCTTCCAACTGGCCCTGACCCTGGTGGGTGAAGACTCTTACGGTATTCTCAGAATGAACCTGCAGGGAGCCCTGGGCACTATTCAGTGAAAAGCCCTGTACAAGTTCACCACCAGGGATGGGCACTGTGTGAGCCATCTGGAGGCCCCTGCCATTTGGTAAAATAAACCAGGTAACGACAGCCCCCAAGATACCAGACAGCAGCATCTCAGTTTCTGAGTCATAGCAGAGGCAGCTGATGGAGAAACGGCAGGGAACGGTACCCAGGGATGTGAATGCTTGATGGTGATCTCCAAAGAGCCTCAGGCACAGGTCACCACAGTAAGCAACTAACATGTGGTAGGAACCTGTGTGGACCATTGCTTCGATAGGTGGTACTTGTTCCATCACATGAAACTTCACTTTCTCAATCGCTCCTTTCATAGTTGTATCTTTTTTCTGTACCCAAAGCACTGCCTAGAAGAGGATGAGAGATGGAAGGCTGGTCATGGAGGCAGATCATCCACAAAAGTATGCACTAGATAAGGCTAAATATGTGGATCCCTCATTGCTTTTATTTTATTTAACTAAGGAAATATGGGACAGCTTGACTTCGGGAATTTCCTACTATGAGGTACTTGATATGTGATAGAAGCATCATGTTGAAGCCCTTTTCTTGGCCTTTATTCTATTTTTCAGGGCATATGAATTCTGTGGGCCTGCATCCAGGTCAAGCTGGATAGGGAGGTACTCAAAGGAACCAATTAAGAGTCACTCTCATCATTCTGAAATGAAGCCATTGTAGGTGGGGTGCCTGTATATTGGATTAGGAAAGAGGAGGGAAAAAAATCATAGCTTTACCTGCATTTGTTTTCCGTATAGTTCCACCCAGTTTAAGGAGACAAAGTAGTTGACGTCAATGAAGTAGAAGCAGACAAAAGGCTTGTTCTGGGGGTGGTGAGATTCTTGGTAGAGAGTCTCAGGCCAGTCGTTGAGAACAACCACATCATTTTTTATTTCTTCATCAATCTGAGAAAGACAAGTGACCTGAGTTAAAGGACCTGAGTCTCCACTTACTCACTCATTTAATAAATATTTGTTGAAGTGTTAGTGGACATTTTTAGCTAACTGTTATTTATTCATCCTAATAGTGGAAAACGTTTGGAGAGTCACCCCGTCCATACCCTCAGCTTGGAACAGAATACAATCTTATTGATCAAAGCATCTTCTAGAATTTCTTAACCAAGTTTCATAAGAAAAGGCAGTCCCATTCTTCTAAGGTATACATTCTATATAATGAATGGATTTTTCTCCTAGTCATATAATTATTAGCATTGAAAAAATGATAAAACAGCCCCTCAAATAATGTTCAGTGTTTCATGGTTCAGACACAGTAACAAGGTTGTGAACAGCTGACAGATTCTAACAAATACACTGGAAATACCATGCTAAGCAAAACCAACATGGCCTTGGATCTTAGGAATAAACAGTTCTGGGCAGGGATATGGCTTAAAGTGGCTTGCCTAGCATATGCATATGTATTTGATCCACAATACTACAAAAAGTCAAATGAAATCAAAGAAAGATAAAAAAGGAAGGAAGGAAGGAAGGAAGAAGAAAGAAAGAGTCCAGCGGGGGAAAAGAGGTATTAAACAAGTCACAACCAAATATACAAGAGAAAGAAAAAGCCATAGTGGTACATGCCTGAAATCCCAACACTCTGGGAGCTTGAAGCAGGAGGACCATGAGTTCAAGCCCAGCCCGCGCAACTTAATAACTTAGTGAGACTCTCTTGTCTCAAAAAATAAAATGGGGCTGGAAGTATAGCTCAGTGCAAAGGCTCTGGGTTTCATACCCAGTACCAGAAAAGAAAAGGAAAACCAGTGCTTATAAAAGGAAGTATTACAATTCCATGTGAAAATGACAAAGGAACCCAACCATGGGGAGTAACTGTTCACAACTGAAGCAACTTTTCAGAGTTCCTGCCTGCAAAGAAAGGATCAGTCTTGTCACAGTCACACATCCATGATATATGGCTTATGAGAAACTCACACATCACAGACATGTAATAGAATGCTCATCAAAAGTGATAGTGAGATCCCATGACTTGTACTTCCTTCACTATTCTCATGTGTGAAAAGGGAAATGGGCACCCTCCACAACATTTGGTTTACTCAGGTCTAAAATTCTACATTCTGCCCCAATAGAGCATGTGTACATGTGTGCATATGTGTATCAAGGTAGATACATACCTGTTAATATATTGCACAATACAGTACATGCTATCTTGCAGTGATGCAGCATGTCTGTGAAATATGTGTATAAATTCATACTGGGCAGCTGAAACTGAGCCTCATTAATTTTACTTTTGAGATCCTCTATCTCAATAAATATGTGTGCTATAACTCCTTCCTAAACAATGATGAATGAGTCTAACTCTCCAAGTCTCTGTGCGCCAGTATTTTTGCCCTAACAACTAAACTGGAAAGTAAAATACTAAATGAAACCGAAGGATTGACACTTTTTGGGGGGGGAGGGGGGCATGCGCGGAACTGGGGACTGAACTCAGGCCCTGCACTTGCCAGGGAAGCACTTATTCCACTGAGCTATTCTCCGGCCCCGACACTTCTTTATAATGTCCATCATGTCTGCTTCCTGCAATCACAACAGATTTGAGACTATACACTGAGGCCCATATCTGGAATTCAGAATCTCTATTCTCCTTGTATTTCTCATTTTCAGAGTTTGAGTTTTCTATTTCATCTTTAGTTCAGTGGTTACAGAGAATTGAGAGAAAGGACCCTTGGGTTCATATCTCATTCAGAAAGCCAAATGAGAAAGCTCATTTACATAACCTTATTATATTAGTTAATTACTATTCCTTTCTTCCTTCCCAGTCCTTCTGTATAAACAATCACTCAGTAAATAATCAACAATATTAAGGTGATTCCACAGAGAATGCTAATAAAAGACTAAAAATTTCTTTAAGCACAAACAATGTGTTTGTACCTGAAATTATGACGCCTACTCTGTATCAGTTGTTTTCCTTCACCTTCACCTTCCCTTCTTTTCTAGTTTAGGATGACCATGGACACAGCAATTCTGGCCATACAGAGTTCTGGTTCTCTGGTTCTCTAAGGCTAGCAGAGGCCTGTGGGTCTCTAAGCATCCTTCTTCCTGCTTGAAATTTGAGGCTTATGCATGGAAGTACAACAACTATCTTACAACCTTAACATAATGTTGACATACTAAAGATGATGGGAAAAAAAAGAACATAGGTCCTCCATGACATGTAGGACAAGATGCCTTCTACTTGTTTGATCCATGTAAATCCATCTTATAACCTGTAGGAGAAAGTATTCTTATTGTACGTAATGTAGCCATCTTAATGTAGAACAAGATATTGTTTGGGCGATAGGGGAGAACCTTGCCAAAGTTGCTCATATCTTTCCCATGCCACGGCCTTCTGATGGGGACCTGGTCATTAGTCCAACCTAGCAGGGACAGATAATTAGTCCACGTTCACAGTGTTCATAACTCTCATGTACATCACCTTTATGTCCTTCAGGATCTTATTTATGAGGAATCTTAAGTCCTTCCTCTGAGGAATAAGTCTGGGTGAAGATGATATCCCTGTGACATTCCAGCTCTTCACAGACATCATGGACCATAAAACCTACGGAAGGTAAAAAGTGTAGCTGAATCTTAACATCTGAAGTTGGACCAGAAATTAAGAGAAATGAGAAAGAAGGAAGACCAGGACAAGTAA
>NW_004524659.1:9981677-9987647 GCF_000260255.1 Octodon degus
TGTATTCTCAGCATGCTAGGAAGCTAAGGCAAAAAGCTAAAAGTTTGAGCTCAACTTGGACCTCTTACCAAGACTCTATCTCAAAAAAAAAAAAAAAAATGTTCTGAGATGTAGTTTTGTGCAAAAGCTCTGGATTTGATGCCCAGCACTAACACCAAAAAAAGAGATGAGTAAAAATGAGGGGCTGGGGAGATAGCTTGGTGGCATAAGTGCCTGCCTGGCAAGTGCAAGGTCCAGAGTTTGATCCCCAAGTACTGCAGGCCAGGCCAGTCCCAGAACTCTGGGTGCACCATGCCAGCCCTGGAACCTGGAGTGGTGGTGCACACCAGTAATTCCAGCACTATGGAGGCTGAGACAGGAGAATCACTAGATTCTGAACTGCATAGTGAGAAAAAAGTTAAATTAAATTTTAAAAAGAGTGAAAATGAGCTACTGATATAACACAAATGAACCTCTAAAACAGAGTAGGGGGGCAGGGAGATGGTTCAGTAGAATAAGTGCTTGCCTGGCAAGCACAAGGGCCTGAGTTCAATCCTTGGTTCCGAAAAAAAAAAAAAAAAAAAAAAAAAAAAAAAAACAGATTACAAGAAAGACATAAAAGAGAACATACAATATGATTCCACTTATATGAAATTCTAGAAAAGATAGCCAGGCATAGAGGCATATATATGTAATTCTAGCTACTTGGGAGGCTGAGACAGGAAGATCATAAGTTCAAGGCCAGCCTGGGCAACTTAGCAAAAATCTTGTTCCCAAAACTTAAAAAGACTGGGGATGCAGCTCTTGCCTAGCATGCATAAGCCCCTGGGTTCAGTCTCCAGTACCCCTCCCAACTCTTATACACAAAAAGAATTTAGTGGGTGAAATAACCCTGGAGAAGAACTTTGTCTTCGAAGTCAGGAAAGAAACATCTGGAATTGTCCTTGGGTTTCTGGGAAAGCTTCTGAATGGAATTCCATGAATTCCAGAAGACTAAAGTTAAAGTAAGAAGAGGTATGAGGGAGACAAGATCAGTTTGAAATATACTTAAATGACTATGGGATATTTGAATGAATGCAACTGGATAGGTGGGTCTAGAGATCAGGAAAAAGGTTGAGGTTGGAAATAAATGCATGGAAATGGCCCACCTAAAGGGACAGCTGAAGCCATGTACCAGGAGGAAGATGCCCAAAGGAGGGTATGCAGCAGGAGGAGGCCCAATAACCAATTTAACTATGAGGAAACATACTCAGAAGGAGCAACTACAGAGACAGAAAGTTCTAAGACCAGGCAACGAACAAATAGGTCAACTAAAAGGAAACCAAAAAAAAGGAACTGGCAAATGGTAGTAGGGTCCTTAGTAAGAGAGTATCACAGTAGAAAGCAGGCAAGAACTGAGCAGTAAACAAAAGATAAACTCCAGACTACTTCAAAGCTTGGAGATGAGAAGGAGAAGGGAAAGGAGAAGAGAGAAAGTAAAGGAGAGCGGTACAAAAGGATATGGAATCGAATAAAGACTTTTAACTGTAGGTTTGTATTATGAAGTTCAAGAGACATGAGACTACTGTAATTCGTTAATTTGCAAAAAATTTCCTAGATGCTTATGCTAATTTTTTTTTTTTACTTATTGGAAACATCAGCTGGCTCTAGTGTGCTACAGAGGCCCTACCTCATGATTCCTATTCCTAGAGTTCCATAATTCTAAGCATTTCTTTTCCATCTAGCAGGAGTCAGCACCTTATTTCATTTTCTACCATAAAGTTTAAGTTTTCCAGAATCTTGCTTATAATTCTGTAGGACATGCATGAGAAAACCAAATTACTCTGCTATGCAAAGAAGGATTTTTTTAAATTAGAAAACCAAATATTTTTAAATGAAGAACTCAGCAAAAAGAGAGAAAATACAGAAGAGGCTGATGTGAAGAAAAATTAGATTAGATCTCACAGTCTCAGGGACTCCCTAATGTTTCCTCTGGTAATTCAAGACTAGGAGCTCTGGCTGGGAAAATAGGAGATGCCAGACACTTTGGTCTAAATCCTAGGCTAAGAAAGCATTTCATTGAGTTCAAAATGAAAGCCAAGGGCCCGGGGAGATGGCTCAGTAGAATAAGCACTTGCCCACAGTATCAATTTAGGATGCTATTACTCCCAAGGGCCATGATAAAATTGAGAATAAGAGATGAAACAGAAACAAGTCAATACCCTTTTCTCTTAATTTCTTATATATTCTTTCTTTTTTCTTCTTCAAATTTTGAATACATATATCTGATAATATGAATGACTAATTTGAAGACGATGCTTTGCAATACAACAAATACTGTGAAATTCATGTTATTTTGTTTAGTGAAATTCTGCACCATTTGTAATTTTCCTGTTTTAATACTATTTTGTACTTTATTTGCGTGTGTGTGTGTGTGTGTGTGTGTGTGTGTGTGTGTTTGGTACTGGGGATCAAACTCAGGATCTTGAGCTTGCCAGGCAGGTGCTTAAACTACTGAGCTATCTCCCCAGCCCTATTTTGTACTCTCTTTTAAAAAATAAAAATTATGGGCCAGGGAGATAGCTCAGAGGCCTAAGCACCTGCCTGGCAAGCACAGGCACCCAGGTTCAATCCCCAGCACTGCACTGGCCCTGTTTCTGGCATACCAATCCAGCCACCAAGACCAGACGTGGTGGGTCATGCCTAATACCAGCACTGGGGAGGCTGAAACAGGAGGATCACTTTGAGTCTGACCTGTGTGGTGAGACCCTGTGCCAAATACATAAAAATTAAATTTAAAAAAGAAACAAGTCAAGCCACACAACTTACTTTTGTAATCATAGCTTGTCATCTCACTATCTCCTTTTTTTCCCCTTTGTACTTTTTAGACTGCCCATTCTTATATGGCAGATGCTTTAATGAGCTCAAGGAGGCTAAGCCACTCACTACACTTACTGGGAAAACCTCTTACTAACATTTAGTATCATAGGTTTCCCCATTCACTTTCCATTTGTTTCTAACTCACCTCCCTTCCTCACCCACAGATCACATACCAACCTCTCGAAGAGACCAACTCTAGTTACAACTTCCCAGAGCAACTGTGTCACTGGCTCCATCATAATGCATCAGACTCCTCCATTCCCCTCCTCAAACCACACACTTCGGGCTGGGGAGATGGCTCAGTGGAATAAGTGCTTCCCTGGCAAGCACAAGGACCTGAGTTCAATCCCCGGTTCCACTGGAAAAAAAAAAAAAAAGGACAAAACACATACTCGTCTGGAGAGAGCACCAACCTTACCAAGAACCTCAAAAGTTCCTACGTAAACTGCCAACTGCTGGGAAGCATGGGGAATCTAGCATGTGGAATCTAGCGTGTTGTGATAAGAAGGACATCAATATACTGAAGGACCTCAGCGAGATGGGGGATGGCCCCTTTTTTCAGGGGCAGGGGAGTAGAGGGGGGTCACTTTCACTACGGAGTTCAGGCTGACCTTGGACTATGTAGCCCAAGCTGATCTCAAGCTCAACAATCCTCCTCCTGCTGCAGCCTCCAGAGTCCTGGGGTTACAGACATGCCCCACCATGCCCAGCCTGGATCTTTCACTAGAATGTTTATTGTGTATTTACATGTGTCAGGCATTCTTTTTATTTTTTTTTTATTTATTTTTTTATTTATTTGTGTGTGTGTGTGTGTGTGTGTGTGTGTGGCCAGCTCAGCCCACCAGGGGGCGGGGCTGGCTGGCATGTGGTGCTGGGGGATTGAACCGAAGTCCCTGTGCTTTGCCAAGCTTGTTCTAAGTAGGTGCTTTAGACCACTGAGCCATCTCACCAGCCCCCTGTCAGGCATTCTTCTAGAGACTTGTTCATGCACTGTTTCCTAACAATACTCTAAAGCAGGGCTGGCAGAGAAAAGTTACATTTGAATTTCAAATAATATTTGGGGGGGCCGGGGAGATGGCTCAGTGGAATAAGTGCTTGCCTGGCAAGTACAAGGGCTTGAATTCAATCCTCGGCTCTGCAAAATAAATAAATAAATACATAAATAAATAAATAAATATCAAATAATATTTGGCATACATTTGTACTAAAAAGTTATCTCTTCAGTGAACTTTAAACAGTTGACTGGACATTGCATATTATTATTTGTTGAACAAACCACAGTAACTCTACCTCAAGTTTCTGTGTATTATTCCTATTTCTCCAGGAGAAAACCTCAGCCACACAGCTAGAAGGTGCCAAGGCCAGAGACTCCGACTGCAGGCAGGTTCATAGCTAGTATGCCACTGTCATCGGACATGCAGGACGCGCAGGTAAGGCTCCAGCCTTTATGACAGAAGCCCTGCATCAGCAGCCGCGCCGCTAAGTGGGCTCTTGGTGGTCAGAAGGAGTCTCCATGGGACCCTTTATAGAGGCAGCACCCAAGCCCCAAGAAGTCCAAGGAAGCCACAAACCTATTACAAAAACAGCAGTGGTTAACACAACTAAGCAGAACAGTCCCCAAATGTTTCCCTGGCTTGTTCCTGCACCACCCCGACAGAGACACACAGGTAGGACTGCAGTCACTGGAACGCACTCCTGAGAATGCTCCGGAGCGCGCACCTTCATCCTCTCTGCTCCTGACTTCCGCGTGAAAGACCTGAATAAACTGGTCTCTCGGGGGATTGTGTGGGACCAGAGACGTCGATCCCGCCCGGCGCTCTCCTTGAGCTCCATTTCTACCAGGTTGGGCTGGCAAATCTCATAGCCACGCGCTGGCCGGGAAGCAGCAGAAACCCAGCACCTGCACAGGGCACCTGAGCGCGGGACTAAACGCGATGGCGGGGGGGGGGACTCAGACGCGCAGGCGCACAGCGGAGGTGAGCGATACCACGCCCCGAGCCCCGCCCCTCTTCTAGGCTGGGCATTCTACCGAAGATTGATTGGCTGGCCAGTTCCCGCTCTCCAGCGACCTTCGCTTTTCTTTCTTGTACTTTGCTTTAGTGCTGCTAGATTTCCTTCTGGGCGGGAGATTCTGTCCTTCAGTCTGGGGCCTCTGAACCGCCCTCAGTGCTGCCTCTGAGACCAAGACTCCCAGTTTGGACCATGAGGCCGGGTTGGATTTCCCCGCGACTGGGGCGCTGTGCTCCCAAATCCATCCCTTTCTTAATCTCTCCAGGGGGCGTGGTCACAAGAAGACTGTTTCCCTCTGCGGTTCTGTCTCTTCTCAGGGAAACTAATTTCAGGGAAGACTCCTCCCAAATTCTGTGGAATGTAGCCCAGCCTGTTCCCCTGCGTCCCTCAGTAGTAGATAATGAGGGTAATGATAGAGGGAATAAACTCATTCTGCTTGCTTGAGGAACTTTGAGTCCTCTGGATACTTACTAGATATCTGATTTCTAAAGCCTCTCTCCCAACCAGCACCCCTCCCCCTACACACACACCTATCCAGAGGATTGAACCCCAAGACCTTCACATCCCCAGATCGTTTTCATTTTGAGATAGGGTCCCGCTAAGTCGCTAGACTGCCCATTTTGGCCTTGAACCTCGGGTCCTCCCTCCTCAACCTCACAGAGCGCTGGGATCACAGATATGCACATCTTTTGCGGTTCTTGATGCCAGCATTTACCTTGCCTTGGAAACAACTCATACAATTTGTTTTTCTAGTCCCTTTCCCAGCAACCACTGTGCTATTCCTAGAAGAACTTCCAGGAATTTTTTTTGATTCTCTATTGAACCCAACTCCAACCAGACATTTGCACCCACTGACCCATTGGCTACCACAACTGCTCTTGACAGCGTTACTGATAATCAAAATTACCAGTAAGTAAAACAACTTTTAAAAAGCAAAAAAATAGGAGTAATCATTTTGCTAAATTTAATGGTTGACTTTCAGGTGTTATATTGTTTAACCTGTTAGGATCATGTTATACAAATGATCAGTTCCTTTTCCTTAATATACTTTTTTTTTTTTTTTTTTCTTTTTTTAAAATTAATTTTATTGATAATCAAAATTACCAGTAAGTAAAACAACTT
>NW_004524659.1:9992398-10006352 GCF_000260255.1 Octodon degus
CAGATAATGAGGATCGAGGCCTAAAGGACTTTCTCTTCAAGCACAAAAGAGAAAAACAGCAAGCTGTGCACTGGCAGTATGCAGGCGTGCTTGCACATTGACGGATCCACGGACCAGTGGACACAGCCGAGGTCCAGTTGACCTGGCGTACACCTCATAACAGGAGACCGATGAATCTTCTGCTGCCCTACTTGCTTGTCCCGTCTAATACAAGCTTGTCAATAATAAACTAAGGCTGGTTCAAAAAAAAAAAAAAAAACCCAAGATCAAGGCCATGGTTATAGCTCAGCACCATAAGTGACTTCTTGGCAAGCACAAGGTCCCACGTTCGATCCCTGGTACCAAAAAAATAAATAAAAATAGAAAAAAAAAAACCCAAGCTCCTAAATTATTACAGCCAGAGAACTGTGGTCTTTGCCACATTGCCTCAGAAGTAGGTCGACTACTTGTGTGTTTTATTTGTGTTGGTGCTAGGGATTGAACCTAGGGCCTTACTAGTCCTGAGCATCTAATTTTATCACTAAGCTACAAGCCTCGTCAAAGACCTACCATTTAATTTTATTTCTCAGTTCATATTTTGTTGCTGATATTATCAGCTCAGCTCACCTTCATATTTCAAATGATGATTATGTTTTATTCAACATCTCTAGATAGTTTGTAGCAGAATGATATACTATTAGGTTGACCATAATTCCAGAAGTAGAATTGTTTCCAAGCCCCATTTACTGAATGTTATTCCTGATTTCAGATTTACTACCTCTGAATTTCCCTTTTTAAAAATCAGTACTTGTTGGGTGTGGTGCAATACACACTTGTAATCCTAGCACTGGGCAGGCTGAGGCAGGAAGATTTCTGTGAGGCCACTAGTGTGGAGTTATATGTAAATTCAAGGGCACACTGAACTACATAGCAAGACTCTGTCTCAAAACATTTAAAAAAAAAAAAGTACTTTACTTTGATCATGCTCTATGACTGAGCTATATCCCTAGCCTCAAAATTTTCATAACAAAAAATACAAATGAATGACTTCTCTTTGATGATACACACCCTGTAATTCTAGAACTTGGGCAACTGAGGCAGGAGAATTGCGCTAATTTGGAGGCTAGAATGGTGACTACACAGCGAATTCAAGGGGAGCTTGAATTATATAGTGAGAACCTGTCTGAAAAATAAAAAGCAAAACAAAAAACTGGTTTGTCACAGCAAGTACCTAGGTTCTAAGACTCTCTGAAGGGTCATCCATGTTCTTTTACAGTCTGGGACCAAAACAGACAATTCAATGGGTTTTGTTTTTACCAGAGGAGCCACTGTACCCTGACATTAGACTGGCTCCTATAAGGGGAGGAAAAGAAGGCTATCAGGGCATTATTAGGTCAATCAACAAAATTGAAATATGGATGGCAGATCCAACAAATGAATTAGCTAGGTTTTGCTATTTGCTTCAGGGTTTTTCAAAGAGTTTACTCATTTCATCTGTGTTGTCAAATTTATAGACATAAGAGCTTTTAGTGAATCGCCCTTTTTGAGGCTCCCTGCTCCAAGCGCGTAGCTCTCACATAGTCCATGCGGCCTGACGCGCACTCTAAGATGAAGAGCTCGACTGCAGAGTCACAACTCTCATTGCCCTGGGCCTTCGAGATGACGCTAACTTCTCAGAATGTTCTGCTGTTGGACCCAAGAGAAAACACATCCAACGACACATGGATTAGAATAACAAAGTAGATGGCTGGGAAGAAAGCTCAGTGGTGCAGGCAGATCACTATGAGTCCAAAATGTAGAGTGAGACTCTGTATCAAAAAAAAAAAAAAAAAGAATAACAAAGTAGATTTTGTGCAGAGATGAGGTGCTCACTGGAAGCTGTTGAAAGACTCAGCTTCCCTGAAAAGAGGCAGTTCTGAAGACTCCATGGTAAGAAGAACAGGATTGCTGGCAGTGACAGCTTCCTCTATGGTACTAATTTTTTTCTCTTTTAAATGTTGCCTCTTTATTTGTTGGAAGGAAAGATCATAAATTCCTAGACGACTGGGGGCTTATTTGAGCCTATACTTTATCTTATTTATTTATTTGGTACAGGGTCTCACTATGCAGCTTGAACTTGTGGTGATCCTCCTATCTCAGCGTCCCCAGATCTGTAATTGCAGGTATGTGCCTCCACACCCAGTTTCGGTGGCTGGCTCAGCGCTGTACTGGCATGGCATGTGGTTCTGGGGATCGAACCCTGGTCCGTGCACTTGCGAGGCAGGTGCTTAAACCACTGAGCTATCATCCCAGCTTCAGTCTTCCTAATTCTTATTCTATCACTCTCTAAAACCCCATGTCTAGGTGGTAGCAAAGGCAATGAAAGGCATAGGGTCCTTTTATTTTCTTCCTGCTTTAACCTCAAATAGCTTCATTCTTTAGTGGGATCCAGTGATGAACTCAACAAATTGTACTGGCTCAAACTTGATGAAGCTTTTTCCTTTACTCTAAGGATATCAACACTCTACACAATTGCTATTTGGAACTCAAGACATCATCATACACAGCTGTGATCAGGAAATTAGTCATTTCCCACAGTAGGCCCCCAAATACCTAAATGTTAGGTCTTCAGATTCTTAAATCCATTCTGCCTCTTAGATTAATATTAAATTAGTGCATATATACATTAGTTTTGTGACAGTTGCTTTCCTGCCTGTAGTTATGGGAGTGGGGATGGTGGAAGACAAGGAAGGAAAAGGACAAGGACAGACTCTGCGGGAGCTTCACAGAGTAAATACTACTGACTGCTGGGACATTTTCCCATTCACAGAACTATGTATCTCTGGTGACCTTCCTAAAAATGTAAATTTTGGGGAAAATGAACACATCAAGGTACTTGTTGCAAAAAAGAGCCTCTTCTTTATTCCACATGGAGAAACAGGTTTCCAGAGCTGAATAGGAAAAAGGATTTGATCTGGTCCCTAGAGATGAAGCTCTAGATTTTGATGAGCAGAGCTTTCTCCAGTTGAGAATGAAAGGTTCTGACCTCTAATGAGTCTCAAATTTGGGAGTGCTGGCAATGATGTGGGGAAGTTCCTTGGTGAGACAAGTATCAGCTTGGGGCAGGCTCTTCCAGGCAAGCTCTAAGATCCCATACTGGGCAATACCTACAGGAAGGGAGGTGCACACGTTATTCTGCCCAGGAAGTGGTATGACATCCTGGAACCCCAGTGTGCTTCTTGGTGTGTGAGAACCACCACAAACCAGGCAGTAGAACACCCGTTCCCCAGGTACTAGCTCCATGGCCTGCAGGGCCTCTTTGTAGATGATCTGTTCAGGCTGAGACTCCTCTCCCAGTAGCAGATCTTGTAGCAGCCTCTGGATTCTGGGGGACTTGAGCTGGTACAAGTCCATGAGCTGATGGAACTGTTCTATCCAAGCAGTGGTATCTTTAGCATATCGCTGCCGGAGCATCCGCAAAACATGATACAGTGCCACAAATGTCTCCCATGGAGGGACCTTTTCCTTTTTTTGTGAGATAGGCTGTGTCTTCTTCTCCAACTTGGGCAATTTGGGAAATCTTTCCTTACGCTTAAAGGCCCTAAGGTCTTTCTGAAACATTAGTGCCAGCGTTTGTCTGTCCACAGAGGCATGGGAACCTGTGAACAGGTCTCTTGTGGCAGGATAAAACTGTGTTTGCATTTGTCTGAGAGCACTGGATAACTGCTGTATCTGTGCACTCCTGTAAGGCTCACTTAGAAGATGCCAGTTGGTAGCCTTTGGGTCTGTAGCAGTCTTCGAAGCTAATGGTTTGGGGACAGTCAAAGGTTTTAGCCAACTTTCCTTTTCCTTCCTCCTTATAGGAGGAATCACTTTCAGATGTTTCAGAGTCCTAAGTTCCCTACTGAGCTTTGAGGCTCTTTTGCTTTGTGGCTCCAGAGTCCGCAAGTGATGGTGCACAATGGTTTTGAGCGTGGCTGGACGTAGCCACTCTAAGTTTCCCTCTGAGGTCAGGTCTTTGAGGAGCTGACACAATCTGTGGAAGCTATCTCTGGAAAGCTGTTCTCCTGCCTCCATCCATTCTAGGACCTGGTGGATCCACACTATGTCTGAGAGGCTTACGTGTACCTCTGGATGTTTGTAAGCCAGGATATGGGCAAGATGTGGTTGTGCCTTGCTCTTTTCTGTCAGAGACCTATGATGCTCTAAAAGCCACTTCCACCTGGCATCTGGGAGTCTCTGTTTGAATTTATGAGCTGCCATGGTTTTCCTAAATATGCTGGGCATGTATGATGTCTTCATGTCCTGCTCTTGGGACACTAAAATTGTATCCAAAACATGTAGAGGCATGTGTTTATATTTTTCAAACAGTTCTCTTTCTTTATCCTTCAACTGCACCTTTGAGAACATACTCCATGTCTGGAGTGCTGTGGGTTCTTCTTCCAAGAATGTTTGTTGAACTGGTAGTGGCATTGGTATCTTCCCTCCCATATCCATAGGTACTGGGATCGGTTGTCTGGAAGGGACTTTTAGAACTCCCAGTTTTAGACCACTGTCTTTGCCCCTAGTGGATCTTGCTCCAATAGAAGGGACCACTCCCCTTCTTTGTAGGTCCTTTCTTCTTTCTTCTTGTAGTTTAAATAGTTCTCTTTTTAGGCTGTCTTCTTCCTTGTCCAATTCTATTGAGCTTTTCTCCTCTTCTCTCTCACTCAAACTTTCCAGTTCTTTCTCACTCATGTCTTCTTCCTCTACCTTGAAACCAATGTCCTTTTCCACCTTCCTTTTCTTCCTCTTTCCTTCCTTTTTCTTCCTCTTTTTCTCCTTCTCCTTCCTTTCTTCCTTCTCTTCTTCCTCTTCCTCTTCCTCCTCTTCCTCTTCTTCCTCTTCTTCCTCCTCTTCCTCCACCTCTTCTTCCTCTTCCTCTTCCTCCTCTTCTTCCTCCTCCTCCTCTTCCTCCTCTTCCTCCTCCTCCTCCTCCTCCTCCTCCTCTTCCTCAGACAAACTCTCTTCTACTTCTTCTAACAGAATTTCTATTTCCCTAGAAATGCTCTCTTCACTTTCTATCTCATCCAATTTTCTGTGAAACTTTCCCTTTTGGGTATCAATTTCTTTTAACTGTTTTCTTTTTCTCCGCTTTTGTTTAAGGGACAGGATTTCCTCTTCCTCCTCCATTACTCCTTCCTTTTCTGCAGCCTGTTTGGCTTTTCTCAGTTCCTTGGCCAATTTACTTTTTTCTTCAGGGAATTTTTTCTCTTGAGCTGTAACAGTTCTCATTTCTTTGGCCATTTCTCTCTGCTTTTTAGCCATTTTCTTCTCATCTATGGCCAGTTTTAATTCTTGCTCAGAAAGATGCAACTCTTTAATATCAAGTCTGCTCTGTTCCTTGCTCAGTCTGCTCTCCTTGACAAGTGACCGTTTTATCTTTGTCATCTTTATTTCTTCATGGGTTACTTTCTTTTCATCGCTGACTAGTTTTTGAAGTGCCATCATCTTCCTTTTCATGTTCAATGCCTTTTGTTCCTCAGCAACATCCAGCTCATCTCTGAGCATTTTCTTTCCTTGGAGCACTGCCTTTTTTGCCACAGACAATTCCATTTTTTTCTGGGCCACTTTCTCCTGTTTTCTAGCCAGAATCCCACCTACTTGACCCAGTTTCTTCTCTATAGCATCCAGCTTCTCCTTCTTGTTGACCAATACCTCATTTTCCTGCTTTAGCTTCTCTTCTACCTGAACCAATGTCTCCCTGTACATACTTACTTTCTGTTTTGCCCAAGCTAATTTGTTTCTCTCCTGGAGGAGCTCTTCCTCGACACGGTGGAGAATCTCTTTCCTCTGAGCCAGTTTTTCCTTTTCCTGAGCCAAACTCTTCCTTTTCTGAGCCAGATTCTCTTCCATCTGGGTCAGTCTCTCCCTGTTCTGTGTGAATTCTTTCTTATTTTGGGCCAGTTTTTCCTTTTCCTGGGCCAGTTTCTCTTTGTCCTCTATCAGTTTCTGCCTTTTCTGAGCCAATCTTCTTGCTTCCTTGGAGTCTTTTTCCTTTTCCTGGGCCAGTTTCTGTTCTTCCTGCACCAGCAGTTCTTCTTCCTCAGCCAAGGTTTTCTCTTTGTTAGCCAGAATCTCCTCTCGGAAGGCCAGTACCTGCTCTTCTTGAGCCAGTTGCTCCTTTTCCTTAACCAATCTCTCTTCTTCTTGGTTCAGTTCAACTTCTTTTGCAGCCAGGTCTTCCATGTTCCTTTCCAGTTCCTCTAGTTCCTCAGCCAGCTCGTTTTCTTGCCATTCCAGACTTTGCTCCTTCTCCTTCAACATTTCTGTTTTCTGGGCCAGTAATATTTTTACCTCAATAGCTCTCTCTATTCTCCTTGTTAGTTTCTTTTCTTCCTGAGGAAGTTTCTCCAATTTCTTGTTCAGTTTCTTCCTTTTGTGGGCCAATTTCTCTGCTTTGTGGCTTAATGCCTCTTCTCTTTGGGCCAATTTTTCCTCTTTTTGGGCAAATTTACTCTCTATCTGGGCTATTTGATCATCTTTCAGGGCAAATTTTCTCTCTTTCTGGATCAGCTTTTTCTCTTCTTCTGTGAGTTTTTCTTCTCGTGCTAATCCTTTTCCCTCTTTGTCTTCTCCTCTTTTATATTGGGCTTGTTTTCTCTGTACATACATTTTTATTTGTTCTTCTTGAATCTGTCTCTGCTTGTCTGTAGGGGGCAGCTCTTCTTTTTTATCTTTTCTTTCTCTCTCCAATTCCTTAGATACTTCCTCCCTCTCTTTGACCAGTCCTTTTTCTAAAGTCAGTTCTTTCTTTTCTTTGGACTTGAAGGAAAATACATTTTCCCAGACCTGTTTCCACTCATCCAAACTCAGCTTCTTTTTCTTCCCCTCCTGCACTTTTTCCTCCAGTAATAACTTCTGCTTAGCCTGGGGTAGTTTTTTCTCTTCCTGAAGACGGGTTTTGTCCCAGTCTTGCTTCCATTCTTCCCAGGATATCTTTCTCTCACTGTGGGCCTGTTTCCACTGATCCCATGAGCTCTTCCACTCCTGCCAGGACTGCTTTTGTTCAACACTAACTGGCTTTTTTTCTGGCTCCACCACTTTCTCTTCTGATTTTGTCATTTCCTCTACTTTCTTACTCACATCTTTCTCTCCTTTGGTTATTTTCTTCTCCTTTTTACCTACTTTGCTTTCCTCCTGACCTGTTTTCCTCTCTTCCTTAGATACCTTCTTAGAGGATTTCTTTTCTTCCTTCTTTGACTTTTGTTTCTTTTTAGTTAGGTCACCTGGTTCTAAAAAAATAACATGCTTTTTCTTGCCTCTTTTTGAAACTACTTCGTGCAAGCCCTCCTTTTCTTCCATTTGCACTTGCTCTTCTTGCTCCACTGCCATCTCTCTCTTGTCTCTGATAACCATGTCTTCTTTAATTACTTCTTCATAGATGGAACTTGGTTTCTCCTCTGGCCAAACTACATCTCCACCAAGGTCCTCAAGCATATCCTTGCTTTCTTTCTTTAACACGGGGCAGATCTTCTGAAAGAGTTCCCAGCTGGGCCTCTGATCTGCCAGAATCTCCTGAGCTGTAGTCACTAACTCAGCATTTATATCTTCTGACATGTTTGTTTGGGAACCAGATATCCTCAGGGTCATAAGACGACATAGATCATCCCGCCATGAGATGCTATCTCCAGCTCTATGGCCAGGCACTCCGGCAGCACCCCGCCCCTGAGGTTTAATTTTTTTCCTAATTGGTTCTTCTATTATAATAGGCAAAGCTTCCTCAACTACAGCTGTTTCCTCTTTTCTTTTCTTGTGCTTCCTTATGGGTTTCTGAGCTGGAGTTTTCTTGCCTCTTGTATGATGCATTTTCTTTAGTGCCTTCAGGGGCATAGAAATGTGACTATCTGGGAAGTACATGTCTGAAAGCTCAACATCTTGATAGTCATTTAAACTACTGATTGAAGACCTGTAGTAGAAAGCTGTGTCCTCCATCTCAAGTGGCACAGTTTCACCCTGATAAATTTCAACTTCTGCTGGGCCTGGCTCTGTACTCGTCTGTTTAAAGTCTCCTTCTTTCATCTTTCTGAGACCTCGTGACAGTTTGGCTGCAGAAAAAAATCAGGACATGGAAGTCAGAAGAACATGGGAGACTAGCTCTTCTTAATTCTGGTATGAACTAAGGGAACTACCATGGAAGAAGGAGCAAAGAGAGGGCTAAGGCTAAAAAAAAAAGAAAAGAAAAATTTAAAAAAGCATTCCCTTATAGACATGTCAATTCCTTATGATGAATTTAATCATTACTGTAAACATGTCATAATAAAAATTTTTAAGTAAAAAAAGTCTTTTCTGTACTCCTGCTGCTTCCCCTTCAGCAGTCCTAGGAGAAATGGCCCTTGGGATTGTCCCAAGTTTGAGAAGATAGTTCCTATGAGAATATTCTTCTATGAGGAAATCTTTCTACTTACCTCTTTCTCCCCAGTATCAACTGACCTGTTTTAGTCCTAACTACCCTGCTTCTTAGGAACCCTGAGGCATGGATCAGATCATTCCATACATACTGTGCTTTTTGCCCCCGAGTCGACCCCGTCTTTGGCCTTTGCTGCGCTTGACTTCAGTTTCTTCAGGAATAGTGGGAGGTTGTATAGTAGGTACAGAAGGCCTTAAGACATGTAAAGAAAAATAAGGCTTCATATCTTCTTGTGACAAGGTCAAGTTTTCATTCAGTCGCTGCTGTACTTGAGAGAAAAGGATTTGGAGGTCTGTGGGCCGCATCCCCAGCAGGTGGTCCAGGGATTCCTCCCCAATCATCTCTTGTCTATGAAGGTCAAAGCAGAAGAAAAACTATGTTGAATCAGGGACAGGGGAAAGAATGGGCAGGAAAGAACTGCTCTAGAACAGGCAGGGGCTTTGGCAAAGAGACCAAGAGGGGCAGCATAGATAGAGGTAAATGATGGTCAAAAAGAAAAAAAAAAAAAATCTAAGAAGCCAAGATAGCCATGATTGAAGGGATTTATATGGGAGCTGCAGGAAAGAATGGAAAGTAGATTTTGAAGAAGACAAAGACAGGCAGTAAATAGCAAAGAAATGGAGGAAAGAGTAGACGGAATCATCAAGGATAGTCTAGGAATTGAAAAAAAAATCTATGAAACCAAGAATACACCTGTAACCCCAGCTGCTTGGGAAGCTGAGGCAAAAGGATCACAAGTTTGACCCTAATCCAGGTAACATAGCAAGATCCCATCTCAAAAAGAAAAAGGATTTGGGAGGCCTGATGATCAGAGATTAAAAAAAAAAAAAGATAGTAAAGAAAGACTGGGCAAATGGAGACAAGAAGAAGAAATTTAGCAAGTAGTAAAAAACTGAGGACAGCACAACTTACTTCATTTCCTGGAAAGTGTCTGGTGCCTGGATCAAGTTTAAGAGTGAGGTCCTAGAGTGGACTCCAGTGTCAGGCATGATGCTGAGGACCTTATTTCTCACTCTTTCATCCTTATCCATTAACCCTTGGGCCAGAGGCAAGGCAAAGAGATGAGTGACCATGCCTAGACGCTTCAGCCCTTCCCAGGCTAGCTCTCGGATCAGTGGGTTGGAATTGGCTGTATCATCCACCAGACGGTGGGCGGTCTCAGAGCGCAGGGATGGAGACACTTGATAAGAGGCAAAGATCTGCCCTAGTGCACCAATACAGCACTGATACTTCAGTGGGGAAGCATGGAGCATAATATTGAGAACTGTCTCAATTAGGTTACTGATAGCTATTTCACTCATTTTTCTACCCAGCCAACTTTGGCTTGCTGAGTCCATAAGGACACTGTAGGTTCCTTCCTTGGCTTTTCTCATTGCTAGAAAGCCTTCATCCTCCTTCTCTTCATATTCTTGTGCTTCACTTAAAGCTCTGACCCTGCTGTGCCATAAGAAGAAGGGTTCAGGCAGTTCCCATTCCAGTTCCCGCTGGGGTGCGTGCAGGTTGCACTGTAGGTGGATTGGGCTGCCCTCTGGCCAGAGACGGGCACGAATCACTGAGTTGGGGATGTAGCAATCGGGGGCAAGGAACCATTCCCTCCCAGAACCAAAGTAGCATCTCAGTATGTGGTAAGGGTACAGGCCATCCCAGTAAGTCAGTTGCAACTGGGGAGGAACCACGTAACGGTGATGAGGAGGCTTGCTCACCTGCACCTCCGCCACATGTTTGCCAGTACCCAGTAACACGGGACTGCCATCCGCATCTTCTTCTATCACATGTGGCACAGAATGGTCGAAGGCAATGGCCCGCTTATTGATAAGGTTCTGCAGGCCCAATAGTTCCTGTTTCCCCTGACCAAGGTAGATATACTTGGGCACAAACATAATCTCAAAAGAGAAAAGGAAGCTTGGTATGAAAGGCTTAGGGGCTTCTAGCACTTCATCTGTTATACTCCTTAAGGAAAGGAGAGAAAGCAGGCTAGGGGGAAGCAGTTTTAAACAGGATACCAGATAAAGACCCTGATTGAAAGTCACCAGCAGGTCACCCCGGTCATTGGCAAAGCAGACTGGGCCAAAGTGCAGTGATGAGTCCAGCATGGCTATGAGTCTACCATGGAAGTCCCAGATCCGGACAGAGCCATCACTGCCAGTGGTGACAAAAAGACTCAGAGACAAGCAGACATCAAAGGATGTGATGGTACATTGGTGCAGAGGCAAGGTCTCTATGAATTTTGAGCCTGGACGTGACTCATAGGACATAAAATCATGGAACTTCCAGAGACGCAGGCAGTTAGTGTCTGTGATGGCACCCACAGCGTGGGGCAAGAGTACCAGTTGTTTTAGGTGACAGCTGCTGAGAATGCTTGAGAGAGGCTGCAGTTGTAATTTTGTCCCCTCAAGCACAGCTTCTGATAAGTGTATATAATCATCCATCCCATAAGAACACAGCAAAGAGTTTTCTCGGCCACCCAGAAGCCTCGCAGACAGCGTAGAGAGTGCCAGTACAGCCCCATAGTGTATGAATTTCTCTATTCGGGCACAGCTGTGCTGGGAAAGCACTCTTACCATACCACTCTGGTGCCCAGAGAATATCAGTCCTTCTATCCCTCGCCCCAGATGGAAATGCCCATAAGCCAGGCAGTGTACAAAGTCCTGAGAATTGACTGAGCTGCATAAAATATACTTGGCTGGGGATGGATTATGGGTTGTGTCAAAAACCAGCACCTCTGTGTTGCCTGTTGCCACAAAGAGCTCCTCTTTACGTGGGTCATAGGCCCAGTCCACAGCCTCGTCCAGGATGGAGAAGGGCCAGGTGAGAAGCAGAAGGTCCCCTGTTATTGGGGACACAAAGCGCAACAGGCCATCATCTGTAATGCACAGGATCCTGTACCAATCATCACCACAGCAGACCCGATGCACCTGCTGGGGAGCAGAGCCACAGACATGAAAGAGGCTATAGAAGCAGGGCAGTTGGCACAAGAAAAATGTATGGGTAGTTTGGCAGAAGAAGGTAGTGTCATCAATAAACTGGAGGCGGTACAGCTCCTCGCCAAGTTCTAGTCGCCGAAGCAGGTTCCCTGAAGTCAGGTTCCACTCCTTCACGAGGCCTTCCTGGCCAGCTGTTAGCAGGGTGTTGGCCTCTGATCGGCTGCGGATACAAACCACTAATGAGATGTGGGCCTTGAAACTGTAGAGGGCATGGCTGTGATTGACATTCCATACTTGGATTTCCCCTGCCTGGTTTCCAGCATAGAGAAAACCCTTGTCCAAAGCCGTGAAGCAGCAGGTGATAGAGGAGCCACTGCTGGTGGAGATGAACTTCTTCATCTCTGCCAGCATGCCCTGGCCATGGCGCTCAAGGGCTCTCACCACAGTCTCACACAGGGCTAGGACAGAGCCATTGGGGCCATTCAGCACAATGTCCTGGACAAGCTCATTACCAGGGATGGAGATCATGTGAGCTATCTGGAGGCCCTTGCCACTTTGATCAATGACCCAGGTGACCACTAAACCCCGGATGCCAGACAGAAGCATCTTCATTTCTGGGTCATAGCAGAGACAGTTGATGTTGAAGCGGCAGGGCACTGTGGCGAGGGGTTTGAATGCCCGAAAGTGGTCCCCAAAGAGGCGCAGAATCAGGTCACCACAGTAGGCCACAAGGATATGATAGGAACCCGTGTGGACCATTGACTGGATGGGTGGCAGTCGCTCATTCATGAAGAATGCTTTCTTCTCAACTGTGTCCTCAGATTTACTCTTCAACCACACTATAGCCTGGAAGACAATAAGGTAGAGACCAAATAGAAAGGATAGTCAAGGAGAAAGGGGCCAAATACTCAGCTACTTTCCCCTGTTCTTTTGTTAAGGAGGAAATGGAAGACTCTAGAGTGATTTTGCGCCCTAGTGATGGGCTTGGAAGTGGGGTCCTCAGTCTACTGTAGGGGAACTCAAGTGTACTCAACACGGAGACAGGGAAAGTAGGTGGGAGGGCATCAGGATCCAGGTTACATTTATTTAAGCAGCATCTACTCCTTTGTCAGCTTAGTGTGAGAGCTGCAAGCTCTTTTGCCAGCTTAGCCCACTTTCCATGGAAAGTGGTCTAAGAAGGGGAAGAGAGAAATGGGGACAGTGAGAGGGAGCGAGGAAGGAAAAACATAAAGAAGAGAAAGCGCTTACCTGCATTTCTTTTGTGTGGGGTGTCACCCAGGAGAGAGAAGCAAAGAAGTAGGCATCACAGAAGTAGTAGCATATAAATGGCATATTTTGAGGAAAGCGAGATTCTTTGAACAGTGTCTGGGACCGGTCACTCAGAACAACTGTATCACTCTTTGAGTCATCTGAAGATTCCTGGATAGAGGCATAGCATAAAGTAAGAGGCCAGGGCCCACGTGGCCTAAATAGTCTCACAAGATTCAGGATTGAAAAAGTTCCCCAAATCATACCTCCCACCCCTCCTAACTCCTGTTACACCCACACATGCACAGCTTACCACCAATGGGATCTCTGCACGTGTGACAAATCTCACAACATGCGCAGGAGCCAGAACCCTGAGGCCATGTATGGACAATTTTATAGTGGGGGTAAAGGGGAAAATGATGTTCTTCCCAAAGTGACATTTGGCACATCTGTCTTCTAACATTCTCCCTTGTGACTAAAAGGTACTGAGTATATCACCTTAACAGGATCGCCTAAAAGTCAATGCAGTCCTAAGTTATCAAACTTAGGGCTGGTGAGATAGCTCAGTGGTCTAAAGCACCTACTTAGCAGAAACTTAGCAAAGCACAGGGACCGCGGTTTAATCCCCCAGCACCACATGCCAGCCAGCCCCGCCCCCTGGTGGGCTGAGCTGGCCACACACGCGCACACACACACGCACACACACACATAAATAAATAAATAAAATTTTTTTAAAAAGTTATCAAACTTAAAAATGTAGAAGTAAGATGCTAGGACACCCTGTCTGGCCATTAAGTTTGATGGGAACAGCACATACACGGTACTAGAACATGTGCTTTGAAACATTTACCAAGGATCCATTTGCACAGAGCTATCCATAGCAAAACTGAGGTTGGCAAATGCTCTCCTGCTGCCCTCTCCCTTCTGTTAGGACATTTCTCTTTCCAGAGCACTGGTTGTTCTGACAATGCTTCAAAGTGTTTGTCTACCATAAAGTACCTTTGCAAGAGGCCTATGGTCTTATCTGGAAATGGGTGGTCCGCTTTCTCCTAAAGTGACAATTATCTTGATAGTTTGTCCTGCTTGCTTCTTGCATTCATGGACAATCTACGGGTTCTCCAAATGGTCACTATTGTAAGACAGAGGCCAACTAATGGCGTATTTGTACATTACCTTGTTTTTATGTATGATATCATTTATGAGGTAGTTAAAATCTTTCCAGGTGGGGATGAGTCTGGGGGAAGACATCACGCTGATTTTCCTTAGGTCCCCAGGACCATTGCTTAAACACCTGTAGAATCCAACAGATGGCTGTTTAACTACTGTTTCTTTTTGAGGAGCTAGAAATCAAAAGGCAAGAACCATGACTCATTTT
>NW_004524659.1:10006452-10008198 GCF_000260255.1 Octodon degus
CAAAAAAAAAAAAAAAAAACTAAAAAAACAATTGCAAAAACAAGAGAATCCAACATTGTTACCCTACTTTCACGTTCGAAATCTATCATCAGGGACTGGCCAGATAGCTCAGCGGATTAAAGTGTCTGCTTAGGCAGACACAGGGGTTGGGGGTTTAATCCCTGGTCTGTCCTGCTGGCCCCGCCCCTGGGGCATGCTGAGACTGAGATTGAGACAGAGCGTGGAGGTGCCACCTGTAATCCCAGCTCTTAGGAGGCTGTAAACAGGAGGATCACTACAAGTCTGATCTGTGTAGTGAGAGCCTGTAGACCCTGTACTAAATATATTTTTAAAAAAGAAAAAATATATATCATCAAACAATCAAACTTAAGCCACAGACTCAGAATTAGCCTATTCTTTCCTTTATCCCCAAGTCCTAGCCATCCTACTTTGACAAATTTTTCTCAAAAAATCCTCTTCTTACCCAGGAATTCCCCTTGTAGGAATACTCTAGAGACATAAAACACACGTAGCTGAATATGGTGGCACATGGCTGTGGTTCAGTACTCTGGAGTGGAGGGCTGATAGCTTGTGCAAAGGCCCTGAATTCAATCCCAACACTGAAAATAAAAAGAAGAGATCTGGATCCGAATCATTTGCTTATAACCCACACTGTCCCACTTACTGCCTTGTGTGAGGATTTACTTCCATGTTCAGTCTCAGTAATTAATACTTTATTCTGCTTGGAGTGTTCAGGTTCCACCAGAAAATGGAAAAGGTTCTTCTCCTGTGGTACCAGAGAGGAGTACATAAGCCAAGTGACCTGTTTTGTTTGCTTGGAATACCTGTTGGCCATAGGAAACTGGCACACACTATTGGATTTGATCTAGCTCTGTCTTCTCTATGTGAGTGAAAATATTATTTCATCTCGTGTATGATGGTGTTGCTTTCTCTTTGGCAGCTCTACTAGAGATACAGTGGGCAGAAGTGTTTAGATTTCTATGCCTGGTGATTGGCAACGTGATGATCTTTTATAGCCTCTACCTATTTGTTCTCCCCTAGCATTAGTAACAGATACACAATGCCAGTGCTACAATGTCAATGAATTTTTGGAAAACATATATTCATTAAAAGAAGACAGTCACAGAGTCACATCATTTATGGTTCCCTTCACATGAAATGCCAATAATAGACAAATACATGGGTGCAGAATGTAGTTTAGTGGTTGCCTAGGGCTGAGGATGATGGTGAAGAGAATTGGAAGGTGATAGTTATGAAGCTTAAGGTTTTCTTTTTTAGGATAATGAAATATTCTCATTGATTGTAGTGGTGGATGCACAATAGTGTGAATATACTGAAAGCTATTGAGTTGGTCACTTGAATTGAGTGAACTGTATGGTATGTAAATTATCATTAAAGCTTTCAAAAATAGCCACTTAAGGGCTTCTATCTCTACAGCTCCTGCCTCAGTTCACTTTTATTTCAGATTATTACATCAACCTCTAGAATTTCCTTAACCTATCTGCTATACTCCTAGAAGTCAAAGAGATCTTCAAAACAGATCTGATTGTGCAACTATTTGACTGTCCATTTTCACAGGATAAATTCTGAACTTTATTTCTTTTTTCTAAGGTGTAGACAATCAAGCCTAAGGTCCTGGCCCATGGTAGGTGAACATTCTATCATTCAGCCACACCTCCAGTTCTTTTAAAAATTTAAAAACATTTTGAGACAGTGTCTTACTAAGTTCCCCAGGGTGGCCTTCAA
>NW_004524659.1:10012970-10014277 GCF_000260255.1 Octodon degus
TTTTTGAGGAGCTAGAAATCAAAAGGCAAGAACCATGACTCATTTTACTGAGAAGGTTTTTGTTTTGGACACATGGACTTTTTTTTTTTTTTTTTGGTGGAACCAGGGATTGAACTCAGATTCTTGTGTTTGCCAGTCAAGCGCTTATCCTACTGAGCCATCTCCCCGGCCAAGGTTTTTGTTTTGGTTTGGTTTGGTTTTTGGCTGGCTCAGGCTGCCTTAAGCAGCATGTGGAGCTGGGGATCAAAGCATGGTATCCTGTGCCTGACTGCGTTTGCATAAGCAGACACTTAAACAACTGGAGCTCATGTTTACTGAATACCTTGTGAATGTCAGGAATTACAAGATAGACCTTTTCATTTAATCTTCACTATGGCCCAGTGCCTTAGGTATTGCCCTGTTTTACAGATGAGGAGACAGACTTGGAAAGGATAAATGAAGGATTGGGGAGGGAGACAGAAACTTAGAGAAGGACTGGAAAAGAACAGCCTGACAGGGAGGCCACATTTTGGGAGAACTAGTAGGTTTTCAGAGTGTGGTTCCTGAACCTCCTAGACCAAGACTATTGGGCCCGGTGGGGTACGAATGCCAAGTCCTGGGTCTTGTCCTAGACTGACATGGAGTAGGACCCATACTGAAACTTAACAAACTCTCTAGGACCTAGAGGAGTCTACTGACATCCAAATCTAATTACGGAAATACAAAGTCCATAGAGAAAAAGAGCACCTGGGATTTACTTGCCCCTGATACAGCTGGAGAAAGGATCTAGACTGCAGTTATTTGTTTTGTTGTGTTGTGTTTTGAGACAGAACCTTCTTGGCCTTGAACATCATACCTGGCTTTGAACTCATCATGTTGTCCAGGCTGACCACAAACTCATGGTACTCCTCCTGCCTTAGCCTCAGCCTCAGTGCTGGGATTACAACCATGTGTCACCATGCCCAGTGCAGCCTGTGGTCCTACAGGCTTTCCCAAACTTGTGGGATCAGGCAGCTTCCTTTTGGAAGACATTCTGCCATCCACTGCGTGTTTCCTTGATCCATTCTTTTGGTTATCATGAGTAGAAACTTCTTTTGTTGGATGGACCGTAAATAAGTCTTTTTTTCCCTATGAATGTGATTTTCTTTGGAATTATGGTCTTTGTGGTTATAATAAAGTTGACGTGAGGTTGTGTAAGACTAGGGCAATTCCTAATTTGTTATGACACATGTTCTTAAAAGAGGTCAGGGGCTGGGGAGATAGCTCAGTAGAATAAATGCTTGTCTGGCAAGCACAAGGGCCTGAGTTCAAACCCTGGTTCCCCAAAA
>NW_004524659.1:10014520-10017973 GCF_000260255.1 Octodon degus
GACGACAATTTGGGCATATATACACAGTGGAGAATACCGTGTAAAGAGATAGGCAGAGATTAAAATGAAGTATCTACAAGCCAAGGACTTCCAAGGATTTCCACCGACCACTAGAAGCTAGGAAGAAGCAAGGATAGAACTTGCCTTAGAGGCTTCTGAGAAAGCCTCTGACAGTGGGCCTGCTGACAGCATGATTTCAGACTTCTAGCCGCCAGAACTGAAAGGAGTTGGAAGCATTAACTTAGAACAGAATGGAACATCTTGGTCAGCTCCACTGACTGGATCCAAAACACCAGATTTGCACCTTTAGCAGCGATGGTTGGCAAAAGGAGCTATAAATTAGTCTTATAACAATCCCCTGCTATCAAGTGTCTGCCATTAGTAGTGCAACAGTGGGCTTGTTTTTCCTCAATGTGTGAAATGAAAGTGCCAGACTTCCTCGTGCCATTGGATTGTTACAAAGATTGAATAGGATAATTCACATGAAAACATTTTTAGCATACTCTGAAACACCAATGATAATTATTGGCTTTAGGCTAGCCTGGTTCTCAGGCTAGGGAACACTATTTTTCTTTCCTACTTTTCCGTTACTTTGGAAACACGGCAGCTAAATTTATTGTCTGGCCAGCAGAGGGCAACAGAGGCCAACTCTGCCTGTCAGGGGTTCCCAGTGTGTTGGTTCCCGGGGTTGGCAGCATTATTTCACCTGGGAACTTGTTAGAAATGTAGATTATTCCCCAAACCCCACAGCTTTTGAATTGGAAACTGAGGACAGGACCCAAGAATCTTTTTTTTTTTTTTTTCTAGTACTGGGTATTGAACCCAAGGCCCTTGTACTGACCTACACACACACACACACACACACACACACACATACACACATCCCTTATGAGATTGGGTCTCATTACCCAGTCTAAAATTGCCCAGGCTGTTCCTGAATTTGGTATCCCTCTGCCAAGATTTCAGGTGTGTGCCTCCACACCCTGTTAAGTAATATGGGTTTCACCAAGCTCGTCAGCTGATCTTATACACACTATAGTGTAAAGCTGCAGGGTTAGAAGATACTGGAGCAAAACTATCTTTCAAATATAATGGAGAAGTGAAATATTTTCATGACAAAGAACAACTAAAGAATTTCATGATGACAAAGCCAAGCCTACACAGACTACTAAATGATGTTCTAGAAAGAGAGCAAATTGATCACAGCCCCATGAATGAGAATGAAAAGAACCCGCCAAATAGGGCAAACAATTAAACAGGAGAATAAGAGGTATACAATAGTAGTCTTTCCGTAATTCTTTTGTGTTCAGCAGCAGAATATTTTCATCAGCACACTCTACAAATGGATTTCTCTTCCACCCTATGGGTCATGATTCCACCTGAGTCTACAGGGTGGATTTCAAAGAAATAGCTGTAGCTCAGTTCCACAAGTGACGCCTAGCCACCAGTAACTGTCACGGTCATTATGCACGTCCACAGCACACTGGAACTTTGTGTGATATCCTATCCTCAAACTGTTAGAAGTGCTGGTCATCTACTTGCCATTCCAGTATTTATCTTATGTTTTACTCTTAGTACTTCTTTGCTATCATGAAAACTTTTTCTTAGCTCAATTGTTTTTGAAACATTTAATTTTCTGAATATTGCTTACTCTTAGTTTTTGTTCTATGATTTATACTGTATCTTTGACTTAAAATTTATTTAAAAGACATTGTATGATATCTTCTTCTAGTATTAGAAACTTTAAAAAGTATATTTCCATTTTCTGTTGACTTTAAAAAAAAAAAAAAAAAAAAAAAAAAAAAAGAGGTTTGTAAAAAAAAAAAAAAAAAAAAAAAAAAGATACTAGAGTCCCCAGTCAATGTGGCCTGAGTCTCCTAAAGCAAGGTCAGCAGAATCCATTTACTGGTGTGACTGAGCCTATGCTCTATGTCATCACAGAGATTTGATGGTCAGATTTTGAGGGGCGCAACAGGCAAAACATAGCTGGCATGTGTAGAATGAGTCAGAGCCCACAGAAGAGCTTCCATATGAATCACTTCATTAATTCTTTTTTTAAAAAAAAAATCTGTTTGGTACAGGATCTTGCTACATAGCTTGGGCTCATAGTGGTCCTCCTGTCTCAGCCTCCCCAGTGCTGGGATTACAGGTATGCACCACAACATCTGGTTTCAGTGGCCAACAAGGTGGCACAGCATGCTATAAAGGGGATTGAGCCCAGGACCTCACACTTGCCAAGCAGGTGCTTAGACAACCAAGCTATCTCCCCAGCCCACTTCATTAGTTCTTGAAAGAACCCTAAGAGGCAGATGTTGTCTTCCTCATGTGAGTAACATGAAGGCTGAGAAGATAAGGGGTGTTTTGTGAGCAACAGGGGCAGATTCAAGACAAAGAGCTAATCTACAGTTCTGGATTCTGTATCAGAGGAGGACTAGTCTACAGTGGGTCCCACTTCTCTTGACCAGCTTACAAAAACAAAAAATGTGGTTGATTACCTTGAAGGGAACACTTCTAGCAGATAAGTGAAACCCTTCACACCCCAACTTTCTGTTGGTAAATTTGTTTTTGCTATTCTCTCCCCTACCTTGCAGACCACTTTTCTCCAAGGAAGTCTCTCTCCCAACATCCCTCACATTTCCCTGCCTAATCCTAGTACCTGTCCTTAAAAGCAAGTTTACTCTAAATGCCTTAATCTCAATAGTTTTGACTGCTTAATATATCAGTAATCCAAAAATAATCCAAAGAGAAAATTCAAGTTGTCAATTTAGGAGAACTATATTGGTGAGAGTGTAGAATGGGTGCAACCACTGTGGAAATCAGTGTGGAGAAGATTCCTCAAAAAACTAGGACTAGGGCTGGCCAGATAGATCAGTGGATTAAAGCGCCTGCTTAGGCAGATGCAGTGGCCCAGGTTTCCATCCCTTGTCTGCTGTGTTGGCCCAACCCCAAGGGCATGCTGTGCTGAGATGGCCATTGAGTCTGGGTGTGGTGGCACATACCTATAGCCCAGCACTTGGGAGGCTGAAAACAGGAAGATCACTACAAGTCTGATCTGTACAGTGAGACCCTGTAGTAAATACGTAAAAACAAAACAAAACTAGGGGACGACCTGGGGTCCTCCGGATCCTGAACAGACCCAGAGTGCAGGCCTGGCGAGTGAGTGAGAGGACCGAGGTCGCAGGATCCTGAACAGACCCAGAGTGCAGGCCCAGCGAGTGAGTGAGACCACTGAGGCCAGGATCCTGAACAGACCCAGTGCGCAGGCCCAGCACGGAACCCTTCAGCAGAACTCCCTGCAAAGAGGCTAGAGGCAAGACCCGCCCAGCTGATTCAGGAGCAGAACATCTTGCCAGAGAGACACAAAGGGTTCAACTCTAACGCCTGCAGCAGAAAGAAGTGGAGCACAGCAGCCAGATCCAAGCAACACCCACCTGGAGGAATCTGAACTTCGTA
>NW_004524659.1:10019755-10020649 GCF_000260255.1 Octodon degus
TCGTACCATTGTTTTTATTTTTTTTCTTTAAAATAAAATAACTGATGTAAAAAAATAAATAAAATAAAATGTTAAAAAAAAACAAACAAGTGGGGAGATAGCTCAGTGGCCCGGCTCCTTCCTGGTAAGCACAAGGTCCTGAGTTCAGTTCCTGGTACAATTAAAAAAAAAAGAAAAAAAAACAAACAAACTAGGACTAGAGGTTCCATTAGATACAGCCATTCCCTTTCTTGGAATCTTCCCCAAAGAATTAAAAGTATCATATCACAGTTATATATGCACGCCCACATTTATAGCAGCACAGTTTGTAATAGCTAAAATCTTGGAAACAGCCCAAATGTCCATCACCTGGTGAATGGATAAAGAAGATTTTTTTTATACAAAGGAGTACTACTCTGCCATAAAGAAGGATAAGATCAAGACATTTCTAGGTAAATGGATGCACCTTGAGACTATACTCTTAAGTGAAATAAATTGGATACACATGTGTAAATACAATGTTTCTCTGGTATGAGAAACCAAAAGTGTAAATAAAGGTCATCATGTACTATAGGTGTTGTGAAACAGGAAGAAAATGTTCATATGGGATAGGGAACAAGGGAAGGGAGAAGGGAGAAGGAAAGAATGGAAAAGTCAAAAAGAGAGAGAGAGAAAAGAAAAGGAAAAAAGGTTTTATAAATAGGGAGGGAAGGAGTGGTTGAAGGGAGGGTAGGGGAATGGGAAAAAAGAAGCAAGGTATGTGATGTACAGATGCAAATTCTCTATGATGAGTATGATCTTTATATCTAAAATGCACCAATAAAATCTGATCGGAAAAAAATTAGGGGGAGCCAGGGAGATGGCTCAGTGAAATAAGCGCTTCCCTAGCAAGTACAAGGGCCTGAGTTCAATCCC
>NW_004524659.1:10021024-10037620 GCF_000260255.1 Octodon degus
GATCTTACTAAGCTACTATATTGCCCAGGTTGGCCTCGACTTGGAATCCTGCTTCAGTATCTGGGAGTGCTGAGAATACAAGTGTGCACCACTATGCCAGACTTTTAAATATTTTTAATTTTATTTATTTATTTATTTATTTGTTTATTTAGAGATGTTTCACTGAGTTGCCTGAGCTGGCCTTGAACTTGCGAGGTCAGGTGATCTTCCCACCTTAGCCTCTGATTAGCTGGGACTATAGACGAGCATTACCAGGTCCAGCTTTAGAGATTAAGTTGTAAGAAGGAAAAATATGAAATACTTTAAGTACATATAATGAGACCTGAGTATCCCAAAGGGAGAGGTATGCTCTGTACTTTGAGGTGGGGTTTTGCATAGAGTATACAGCTTTACGGGTAGGTTTCACATTTGGGGCTGGGGGTCTAGGAGGTCCAGCTGTTATCAGAAGAATCTGATAAATTGACTGCAGAGCCACAAGCACTGGCCGAGGTGGTACGTGGCGGTACGTGGCATAAGACAGGCTGAGCACAAGGATCAAAAGTTGAATCTGGGGGCTGGTGAGATGGCTCAGTGGTCTAAAGCACCTACTTAGAACAAGCTAAGCTAAGCAAAGCACAGGGACTGTGGTTCAATCCCCCAGCACCACATGCCAGCCAGGCCCACCCCCTGGTGGGCTGAGCTGGCCACACACAAAATAAATAAATGAACAAATGAATAAATAAAAAAATTAAAAAAAATAAATAAATATAAAGTTGAATCTGACTGGGGTAAGTTAGCAACTTAGGAAGACCCTGTCTCAAAATAAAAATAAAAAATGGGCTACTGTAGCTCAGTGTGAAAATCTTCAGTTCAATCCCAAGTACCATACCCAAACAAACAAACAACCAGAGTCAACCTTGGCTTATTTGGTTCTTTGAATCACGTTTCTGATGAGAAAACACCAAGTTTGTCTCCAGGGCCCAAGAGTGCTACCCTCGTTTTTAACTTAGGGCTGGAATTCCCTTACCATGCATTATGGAAACAACTTTCTAGGCTGACAAATACATGTTAACAAGGTAGGCTAGTTTCTTTTGGGTTGAGGAGTTACTCAAGAGCCCTGGGAGAAATGACAGCATCCATAACTAACAAGACTTACAGTGGTAACTGGGATATTGGGAATCAAACTCAGGACCTTGTGCTTGCCATGCAGGCACTGTGCTGCTGAGGGATATCGCCAGCCCATTTTACATACATGTTTATCTAATAATTATGATGATTCTGCGATTTAGCTTACCACCCCCTAAAAGAAATTTTAAAAATGGACATGGTTTAAAACATACTGAGTGTCATTTAAGGAAAAGAAAGTCACTTTTTCACCTTACCACCTCTCCTTTTCCCCTTTTCAGAGGTACTGGCTGTATCTTTCCTTTATAAAGATATTCTTTACATATAGTTCTTTTTCCTCCTCATTATTATTCTTTGTTATTGTTTGTGGCAAGGTCTCCTTATGTAGTTCAAGCTGACCATGAACTTACTACGTAGCGCAGGCTGGCCTCAAACTTGTAGTTAGTAATCCTCCTGCCTCAGCCTCTGGACTGCTGGGATTACAGAGGTACTTCACCACATCTGGCTTCTGGTACTGGGGATTGAACCCAGGGGCACTCTACCACTGAAATACAAGCTCCCCTACCCCCAGCCCTTTTTAAAAAAAAAAATGTTGAGACAAGGTCTAAATTGTCGGGGCTGGTGAGATGGCTCAGTGGTCTAAAGCACCTACTTAGAACAAGCTTAGCAAAGCACAAGGACCGTGGTTCAATCCCCCAGCACCACATGCCAGCCAGCCCCGCCCCCTGGTGGGCTGAGCTGGTTACACACACACATAAATAAAAAAAAATTAAAAAATATAAATAAATTGTCTAAGCTGGACTTGAGCTTGCAGTCTTCCTGTGTCAGCCTCCCAAAGTACTGGGATTAAGATGTGAGCCATCGCCTTTTGGTTCCGCCGATCCGCGGCCTAAGAGGCAGTCATGGCGCCCAGCCGGAATGGCATGATTCTGAAGCCCCACTTCCACAAGGACTGGCAGCGGCGTGTGGCTACGTGGTTCAACCAGCCAGCTCGGAAGATCCGCAGGCGCAAGGCCCGGCAGGCCAAAGCGCGCCGCATCGCCCCGCGCCCCGCGTCCGGGCCCATCCGGCCCATCGTGCACTGCCCCACCGTGTGCTACCACACCAAGGTCCGAGCCGGCAGGGGCTTCAGCCTGGAGGAGCTGCGGGTGGCCGGTATTCACAAGAAGGTGGCCCCGACCATTGGCATCTCGGTGGACCCGAGGCGGAGGAACAAATCCACCGAGTCCCTGCAGGCCAACGTGCAGCGGCGGAAAGAGTACCGCTCCAAGCTCATCCTCTTCCCCAGGAAGCCATCGGCCCCCAAAAAGGGAGACAGCTCGGCTGAAGAACTCAAGTTGGCCGCCCAGCTGACAGGACCTGTGATGCCCATCAGGAATGTCTACAAGAAGGAGAAGGCCAGGGTCATCACAGAGGAGGAAAAGAACTTCAAGGCATTGGCCAGTCTGCGCATGGCCCGTGCCAACGCCCGGCTCTTTGGCATCCGGGCGAAGAGAGCCAAGGAAGCCGCAGAGCAGGATGTTGAGAAGAAAAAATAAAACACTGTTGGGATCTTGTAATAAATGCTCAGAAAAGCCAAAAAAAAAAAAAAAAAAGATGTGAGCCATCATAACTGGCTACATTTTCTTCCTATATGTTAATACACATAGCTCTGATTTATTTTTCAGCAGTTAACAGTTAACTGTGTGACTAAACTACTATTTATCCAAATTTGAGAACACTGGGCTGTTCCTAACCTTTTACTACTTGACTCACGCTACAAATAAATCTTTGTTGGTGTCTCATAGTTGTAACTTTATTTAACTTTAATTAAATTTTAAAATTAAGCAACAAAAGTAGATTTCCATTCAGTATAACTTAGAATAGCATTTTGGATATTTTGGGGCTAAATTATTAGAACGAATTTCATTGTTTTATGTAAATTTAAAATTGCATATGCAGCTTGCAATATATTTGTTAGAACTGCTTGAAAATGTCACTGGTGGTGGCCTGATTTCCCTATTGGACAAAGAGCCTCGTGAGGGTAGCTCTTTGGAGCCTCCATCTGCCTGGGTTTCTCCCGTGTCCCCTGTAATCACTCAACCTGACATGGAGCAGGTGCTTAAGACATTTCTGTTGAATGAACGGACAAATCAATGACCCTCTGTTCTCTCCCAGAAGAAATGGATGCTTCCCAGCTTCCAGCTGTACTGAGCATCTTTCTCGGAGCAGGCTAAAGCAGGACGGTACTGACAGGGCTTCCAATCCCCAGGCACTTTCCTCAATAACCTTTATAGAGTAGGAGTGACACTATCATTTAAAAAGAAAGTACACATGTGTGTGGCCTCCATAAGCCCGCTGTTATGTTAATTAAAGTGATTTAAAAAAAAAAAAGGTTCCAAGTCTGATTAAGCCATCAAGTGAGCTAAATTTGGACAAAATTTCCGAGGTTGTAGGTACTCATATACTACTTTCACAATATGCCACCAGTGAATGAATGAACGATGAAGCCTTCGGGGCAGCCCTGGGATCAAGGGTCTGAGGCTGCCAGCGCAAGCAGAGCTCTGGAGCCGCCAAAGCAGGGGAAAGATAACCACACAGACGCAGGTACCCGCGTGGGCAAGAGGGCAGTTGCGTCCGTCTCTTTAAAGCAGGAGCCATGCCTGTTACCTGAGACAGAGCTTCCAACAAGGGGTGGTACTGCGTGTTTGGCGACACCTAGGAACTCCTAGGTAGGCGAGCAGACCTAAAGAGATCGTCCGAGAAGCTACCTCGTGTATGCTGCGCAAAGACGCAGCCGACAGGGTGGATAGCTCCGCAGCCCAGCGCCTAGCAGGCTAACTGTAGCGACGGGAGTGGGTGCGCGTGCGTACTGGCATGCGCCCGTCGCTGGAACCCGCTCGAGTCCGTGCATGCGTTTGAAAGGTTAAAAAAAAAAAAAGTCCCGTGGGGGCCCGCGACAATTTGGGCCCCCAGTCTGGACGACATGCGCGCGTGCGCATAAACGCCCTCCTCCACTGCCCCTCCGAGTGGTGTAGAGTACAGCTTCGCTTCTCTCAGCCCTCTCGAGGCGCGAGCCCCCGAGGTAAGTGACTGGTTCCTTGCAGAAGAGACGGCCCGCCGAGCGAAAGGAGAAGGCACGCGGAGCTAGGAGAAAGGAGAAACCGCCTGGACAGGTTGAGGAGTGCAGCTCGCGGGTTGGAATACACACACAACCCGCCCCTCTCACATCCCTGGGGGCTGCGGAAGTGCTCTGGAGATTGGAGCTGCACGAAACCAACCAGTGAACTACCATTCCCAGAGGGTAGCGCGGTGATGCGCCTACGACTCCCGGCAGCCTCCGCGTGCCAGGCTCTTTTCAGCTCGCAGCCTGTTTAGACGAAACTACATTTCCCAGGAGGCCTCGCGCGAAGCGGCTTGGAAGTGGGCAGCCTGGAAGTCACTCGGGCCACTGGAGCTGGCGGCGTTTCCAGCGGTCGGCGCGGGGCCGGGCGCTGCGGTCCAGGGGCCTGCGGGGCGGGTGGCCAGGACGCTCAGGTATGTGGCTTCAGGTGCAGGAGCGGCCTCGCGCAAGGGTGGCGAGGAATCAGTAGCTGCTTGGACCCCGGGGGTCAGCGCGGGCGGGCGACCGGGCGGACGGCCGGGTGTGGGCACTGGCTGTGGGGGGCGGCGGCGCCGAGACTCACGCCCTCCAGACCCGGCGGGACGCGTGCCCGCATGGCTCAACTTTTCAAGACGTGCAGCCCAGCGCCGGCGGGGAACAGCTTGGAGTCGGGGAGCTGTGGGTACACGTCCCGGCTCTGCCATTCGGGAGCTGCGGTCTAGGGAAACCGCGCCGAGCCACAATTTTCCCTTCGGTAAAACGGAGAAGGAGAATATCTTTTGCTGGGAATTCTGTGGAGATGTTGAGATCTGGCACATAAAACATTTGCCACATATGAGGTACTTATATGTTTGCGTTATTGTTAGCTGCTGGAGAAATGAGGTAAGATATTATTGATTACATAGTGTGACCATAGGGTGACGGTTAGTTGAGCTGGGTCCATGGTTAACATTCAGTGCAGGGTAGCTGCTGCTAACTGAAATTATTTTGTTAAAATCTTTGAATTGGGAATCGGAGAGATCCAGATTCCAATTTAGGCACCGCCATTTACCAGCTATGTGACCTTGGGCAATTGACTTGCCTCTCTGTGCCTCAGTTTCCTTATTTGTAAAATAAGGACTAAAGCAGTAGCCACTTCATAGAGTTGTTTGGAAGATGCAACGAGAATGCAAAGTGTCTAGCACAGCAGTTGGCCCATAGCTCTTAGGAAATAGTATTTATTCAGCATTTTGCCAGTGGCTCAGAGACCTTCTGAGAGAGAGGCCCTAGGTGTAATGTTGATCTTCGGAGCTGACCAGACTCAAAACTGGTCCGGTTGACCTTCCACCTGCAGCCTCATGTTCCTCATTTATAGATATGGAAAAATCACACACATTCCCTCAGAAGGTTGTAAGGATTTACTGATACTGCATTCCGAGTCTGAAACATCCATCACTAAGCAGCAGCCCTTATGTATTATAATTGTTTTTCTTCAATATTCTCCATCTGGCCCAAAGACTGCCTAACTGTGGGCTGTGACATGACAGCCCTAAGCTCCCCCACACATTTGCTCCCAGCCTCAGTGTCCCATCTGTGAAATGGTAGTCATAGGACTTTTATGCCAGAATTGTTCTGGTGATTCCAGGAGATAATTCATGTATAGTGTTTAGCACAGAGCCCAGCATATATTAAATATTTAATAAGTCTATCTTTTTTGTTGCTTCTTTCTTTATTTGGGGGGGAGGGTACTTGGAATCAGACTCAGGACATTGTGCTTGCCAGATAGGCACTGTGCTGCTGAGCTAGATCTGCAGCCCTCTCTCTTTTGTATGCTGCTCTGTTTCTATTTGTACCCATAGCAGTGGGGGGGACAAGGTTTGTGCTTTTTACCCATCCTCCCTAAAGTTTTCTTGCCAAAAGTTGAATTGTGGAACATAATTGAAGTGTAAGGGGCTGAGAGGAGTTGTTGACTTGCCATTAGCAGCTGACTGCATACAGCCTACCCCTTCAAGCTTGTATATTCACTATGGCTTAAAGGTTATTTTATGTCATTTTCTGGTGCTGAGGATGGAATTCAGAGCCTTGTGCATACTAACTGTGCTATCTGCCACTAAGCTGCACTCAGCTCTTGTCTTTTAAAATTATTGTCCCAGCGGTCAGCTCTTGACTCTCTCAGAGCCATACTAACCTTGAGCTCTAGCTCCAGATAAGGAGACTTTGTTTCCTTGATGTCCCTCATTGGCCATCGTTGGGCACTGTAAAAACATGTCCACCTTTATCTCCTCCTCTTCCTGGACCTGGTAGTAGTCCAGGAGGAGGGCCTATCTTGGTAAATGGGCCAACACTGACTCAGTCACCCAAGCCACAGACTTGGGAGTTGCTTATCTCCATCCTTTCCTTATTCAGTTGATTGGGAAGGATGGAGACACCATTGTCACAGAAACACCATTTCATTGGCCCATACTGGTCTATTATCTGATGAGCACTGGATTGTCCACCATATCCTGAATATAGTTTTTTTCTGACAGGGTCAAGCTCTTAAAGTTACCAATAATTAACACAGGTGAACATGTACATATGTGTTAATTAGGGATAGAGAATTCATTTTGGGCTTGGCTAGATTGCAGTGGCTCAGATGTGGCAGGATCTGGCATTCAAGGGACCCATTTCTATGGTTTTAGCTTGGCAAAGGTGAGCTGAGTTGTTCATTTATTTCTGAAAAATTATACTCTGTCATCACCAGAAATAAGGCAATGATTTAAAAGTAAAATAAAATAAAACCATGGTTGATCTCATTGTTAATGACAACAGCACATGGTTTAAGAATTAAATGTGAGCCTGTTAGACATTGCAGTTGTTAGGTGGTAAATCAAAAATGGAATTTAAAATGTGTGGTGATTGGTACACATTTTGCTAATATGTTTCAAACTTAGGTTTAATAATTTGTGAAATCTAGATTAGGAGTATTTACATTTTAATGAAAGAATCTAACAGTTGTTTCTTTAAAACTACAGTGTTTTTAGATTTTAGGCTAACAAGCTATTGAACTGGTTTGTGCATGTGTGTTTTCTTTAAGAATATTCTGATTTTTAGGATTGTTCTGGTCATGACCTTCGTGGTGTGTGTGATTGGTTTCAATTTGGCTTTAAAGAGTTGTGCAAGAAATACACACTCATTGTAACATGCCAAAAAGAACAAAGATATAGAAGAAAAAGAATAGGTACTTGCCTGGCAAGCGCAAGGGCCTGAGTTCAATCCCCAGTCCCCCCACCTCCAAAAAAAAAAAAAAAAGAATAGATGCCATCCTCCACTCGAATCCTGTTTCCCCAGGGATAAACATTAATTTCAACTGGGAGTAGTGAGTACTGACTGTCAGGTCAAGGAGTTTCATAATGAACAGAATAGATATACTCTGTGTTGCTTATATCAACATTTTCCCCCCTTCTCTTCCTTTCCTTTCTCTCCTCTGAAAAAGGAGCGTTTGGGATTGGGATGCACATACTTGCAGTTTGATTATTTTCAAATAATGATTAGACATATCCCATCAAGTTATTACATATGAGGGCCGGCCAAATAGCTTAGCAGATTAAAGCTCCTGCAAGTAGGCACAGGGCCCGGGGGTTCGATCTCCCACCTGCCTACTGTGCCGGCCCTGCCCCTTGGGCACACTGAGCCAGCAATTGAGACTGGGTGTGGTGGCACGCACCTGTAATCCCAGCTCTTGGAAGGCTGTAAACAGGTGGATCACTACGAGTCCAATCTAGTAGTGAGAACCTCAACACCCTGTAGATCCTTCCCTAAACCCCCCCCCCAAAAAAAAAAACACAAAGTTATTACACATGGGCCTAACTCACTGAATTTATTTTATTTTTTGAATTTAATGATTGTACCAATATACATTCTTCAGCATGGAGAGATTATGCCTTATCTGACATTTCCCTCCTGCTGGAAACTAAGGTTGTTGCTGAGATTTATTTTACCTTGTCAAGCACACATCCAATACTCCTTTTGCTGCCTTAAATACAAACAGTATAGTGTAGTGACTAAAGACACAAACTCTGGGGTCTGCAGGGCCTGGATTCAAATTCTACTGTGCCTGTGTAAATTGTGCCACATTGGGTTAGCAAAAATGAGAGTGATACCAGTACTTTCCTCATGAAGGAGTTCCTGAGAACTTATTCAGTGTCAAGCTTATAGGGCAAGGTCTGGTGCCATTGTTACAGGTGATCTTTAAAAATCCAAAGTAACTTATTGGAAATGCCAGGTAGAGATAAGAAGAGTTATAAAGCCAAAGCCTACCTTTGAGAGTTTTAGGGCAAGAGACGTAGCTCCTCTGGAATGAAGAGAGGAAGCTTTGGTGAGAGAAGGAACAGCAGCCAGCAAGGCGGCCTGACTGAAGCAGGTGGTGGCGGTGAGGGGCTGCAGGGCGAGCATCTGTGGGAAATAGCGCTTCTCATATGTGAGTAGTGTGTAGTGGTTAGCAGATGGCTTAGGTGGCAGTCTGCTCTGGGTTCAAATCTCAGTCCACCCACTCATTAATAAATGAATTTTTTGTCTTCATTGGCAAAATGGGGTTGGTAGTAGTCTTTACCTCAGTAGTAGTTGGAGACTGAATGAAATGTCTGCCAACGCAGCCCACAGGACTATCATTAGCTCTGTGTCAGCTACTGCCCTCATTTTATTCAGTTGACCTACTGTGTGTCACGTCCTGTTCTAGGCAGTGCTGACTGAGCAGTGAACACGGCAGATGAGATCCTTGCCCATGTATTTGCTTTTTAGCTGCAGAGTCACATAATAAACAAAATAATTTCAGATTTTTTTAATTAAAAGAAAAAAAGCCAGATCCTGCCACTTACAGATGTTTTTAAGTATTATGGAGAAAATAACAGGGTAAGAGGATAGAAAGCAGCTGCTGGGAGGGATGGTGGGGGAAGGGGAGGTTACTCAGACAGTCAGGGAAGGCCGGAGTTACGTGAGCTGAGGTGGAATGAGCAAGCGGTGCCAGCTGTGCCAGGAGTTTGGGGAAACACATTCAGAGGAGAGGGACAGAAAGTGTGAAGGTCCGGGAATGCATTTGCTATAATGTATCATGACTAGGAAGAGTGCATTTCTTTCAAGTTCACACTACTTTACTTTTTATAAAATAGTAATAGCAGCAACTGTTTGCCCAGTGCTTACTCTGTGCTAGATGCTCTTCTGAGCATTTCACGCATCCTTAGTTAATCTTGACAGCCATCCAGTGACATAACTTTATTGAACTCATTTTAGAGATGAGGAAACTGACTCAGACGCATGCTCTTCACACTCTCTCTTCCTAGGTCCTCTTTCCTCGTCAGAGGCAAATTGAGGAAGTGGACACATTTCCTTTCCAGGTCATTGGACTGGCAAAGCAGGCTATATTTAGTACCTCATTGATGCGGCAGCAGGAGCGGTCTGGGATGTTAGGGCATCTCTCCCACAGAGGCTAAGACAGGGCAGTGTTGATGTCTGTTGGAGTGGTTTGTTAATGCTTTCCAATTTCAAAACTAATGGTCTTTCGCAGAGCTTATTCAATCAAAGAAAGTGACTTGTTTGGCTGCCACCAAACATGGCTGACATGAGACATTGTAGAATATGAAGAGATGAACAGGGGTAGAGTCTCATTTGGCCGAGTTTTCTCAGGGAACTTGGGCTTACAGAAGCCATGGTGTTTTAAGCTCCATGCCAGCCTATTGGACTGTTAAAGTGGCATACTACAACCCAGCAATTAAAATGCTGCCGCTGGCCCCACAAGCCAGTCCCCCCACCCCAACTTCTCTGTAGCACTGTGCATGTGACCATTTTGATTTGATACAGCTTGGACCTCGTGGGTTGTTAAGTTTGAATGAAGGCTCTCCCTGGTTAGATGTGAGGGCAGGAGTGAGTGCTTTGAAGGCCAGAAGTACGGAGAGCATCTTTCATCCATTCAAGACATCTTTTCTACTTTGCCCGAGTGCCACACGCCATGCTAGACACTGGGGGCAAGAAGATTGAATAAGACACTTGTTCTAAAGGCCCCATAGTCATGCTGTCCAGCAGACATATAATGTGAAGAGCTAGAATTTGGGTCAAGCACTTACCTAGCAGGTATAGGCCCTGTGTTCCTTCCCCAGTGCCACAGAAAAGAAAATTAAAAGATGTATAAGGTAAGCCACTGACAAAGACCACGTATATAATGTTTTCTACTGGCCACATTTAAAAAAAGAAAAAAAAATACAAAATGCAGAAATTAGTTTTAATCATATATTTTATTTAATCCAAAATATTTCAACATACAATCAATATAAAATTACTACTACTACTATTATTATTATTATTTTGCTTTTTAAAGACAGCTTATCACTGTGTCATCCAGGCTGGCCTCAGATTCACAATTCTGCTGCCTTGGTTCCTGAGTCCTGAAATTATGAGCGCTGGTTTGAAATATAAAAATTATTAACACTGTGTTGTTCAGGCTAGCCTTGGACTCTGGGATTCAAGCAATCCTCTGCCTTAGTCTCCTGAGTAACTGGGACTACAGCATGGTCTTCCGCACGCATCCAGGTTGTAATGGGTATGTTACACTTCCGGGACATCACAGTCTGTACTAGCCACATTTCAAGTGCTTGGTAGGCACATGTAGCTAATGGCCACCATATTGAATAGTGTAGGCATAAGACATGAGACTCAGGTATAAATCAAGAATGGTGGTTGACTGTGATAGGTCCCATATGTCATCCTTGTGTTTGTCTCCTTTACTGGGTTTCTTCCCTCCCTTCCTTTCTTGCCTCCAGGGAATGAATTCAAGGCCTCTGTGCTCTTTAAAGGAGCTATATTCCCAGCCCATCCCTGCTTTATTTTGTTTAGTGGAGAAGGATGGGTGAGTGATGAAGAAAGCATCTTTATCATCAGCAGATACAGGGAACCCTACAGCTGTCATCCATCAAAGGTGGCTGTGTGCCTGGCACTGTGCTTAGTGTTGCTGGGCCTTACCTGTGTTCTGAGGTTGCAGGTGAAGAAGCTGAAGTGTGGCACTTACACAGGGTTGGGAAGTGGTAGGGGTAAAGTTTGAGCTGAGTTGAGTGTCTGTCCTTTATTTACTGGTGCTGGGGATGGAATGGGGACTTTGGGCATACTCAGCACATGTGCTGTCACCAAGCTACACCCTCAGCCCTCAGAGTCTGTCCTGTAGTTCAGATTGGGTTTCTTCCCTATGTTTCTGTAGTTGATTCTTTACTTCAGATGCTGTGAGTTCCGAGAATTCTTTTTTTATTTCAGAAAATTCCACTCTGAGTTCCTCTATGACTTTCTGCTGTTGCTTATTTACTACTGACGTTATTAATTCATACATTTGAGCTGAGCTAGTGTCCTCTGCACTTGTTCTGGGTGGGCATGGGGTTTCCTCCATATGTTTCTGCATTTGATTCTTTACTGCATATGTTATTAATTCAGGGATTTCTTTTTCATTTCCAATCTGAGTTCCTCTATACCTTTCTGTAGCTGTTTCTTTATTTCAGAAGCCATTGATTCATTGCTTTCAGCTGTGTGAGTCCCACTTTGTTCTATGTTAGTGTCCTCTGTACTTGTTATAGGTGGACTTGGGTTCTGAGATTGCATTTTGCTTCTTCTTGTGGTCATTTTGTGTAGCACTGTCTTCTGACCTTTGTTGTAGATCTTTGATGCAGTTATAACCTTAGCACGTACTTAAGTTTGGGTACAGATCTACAAAGTTTGGATTTATACAGTTGTGCCTGGCTTGGGTCTGGCTGCTGTGCTCAGCTCCTTCCTGCTGCTGCCCTTGGCAAGATGTTCTACTCCTGGACTAGCTGGGTGGTTCTGTCCCCTACACTCTCTGCAGAGATTGCAGCTACAGGGTTTCACCCCAGGCCTGTATGCCAGGCCTGAGCTGAGTCAAGGTGGAGTAGTGGGGAGAGGCAACTCTCCCCCACACTCTCTGGGCCTGGTCTAGGACTGGATCTGGGGGTTCCCGGAACGCGACAGAAATTCCTACTCAGTGGGCGGGGTGGGGGGGTACTACGGAGTGGTGGGGGGCATCCCAAGGGGGTGAAAGAGGGTCTCACCCATGCTGCGCCTGGGTTGGGACCAGTAGGTCCTGCTGGCGCAGGGTAGTGGGAAGCTCTCCCACACACTCACTGGGTCTGGGCTAGGACTGGATCTAGGGGTTCCGGAATGCGGCAGAAATTCTTACTATGTGGGTGGCGTGGGGGAGGTGCTACAGAGTGGTGGGGGGCGTCCCAAGGGGGTGGAAGAGGGTCTCACCCACTCTGCGCCTGGGCTGGGATGGCAGGTCCCACCGGCACAGGGTAGCCGGAAGCTTTCCCACACCCATCCTGTAGTTAGATCTGTGTTGTTCAAATCACTCTCTATTGGAGTGTTCAAGTGGGAAAGGGTCTGAGTTTTCAGCAGAGAAAGCCCTGGGAAAGAGGTATGTAAAGTGGATTCCCAGAGTTTGTCAGCCTTGATTCTGAGTTTATGTTGGTGCTGAGTGAGTACCTGCCAGACCCAGTCCTGAAATTGAGCTCTGTGTTGGTGGACATAGACCTTATCTTCCAGAAAAGGAGAGCTGGGGATGGGGGAAGAGGGGAAGGAACAGGCCCAGGCTGTTTGAAAACTTATTTCTGAACTGCTCTTTGGATGTGAAGCCGCTTTCCCCTTGTGTCTGCTGACTTCCTGGTCTCTGGGGCCCGCTGGGTGTCCATGCAGCCTCTGGAGTACTGTAAGCTCAGCCACAGCACAGCTTAGATGCCAGTCTTGTTTTACTCTGTGCCAGAAACCTCTCTGGGTGAGTAGGGCAGGAGAGGATGTCACTGTGACTTCCTCTGTCAGCACTGTGGTGGGGTCACTTCTCCATACTATCTTGGTTTGGGACTTCCTAATGGCAGAAAGGATCTGGGCCTTCTACCCAAACCAGGCAGATGCTGGGAGTGCGGACTTTGTTCATGCCTCCAGGTGGTGATTCACCACACTTACCTCCTACTGCTGGACAGTGCCTGACATGTGAAAGATGCTCAGTAAGAATTTGTGGCTGAATTAACCACTAACCAGCCTTCACTGAGTTGATTGCTCTTTTTTTTTTTTTTTTTAAATTAGAGAGTAAACCCAGGGCCTTTGCACTGAGCTACCTTCCTAGCCCTTTTTATTGTTTATTTTGAGACAGGATCTTACTAAGTTGCCAGGCTAGGCTCAGATTTACAGTCCTCCCTGAGCCTTTCACAGTACTGGGATTACAGGTGTGCTCCACCATGCTGCACCACTGGGCTCTTATGTACAGGGCACTGTTCTGAGGGCTTTCCTGTAATACCTCATTTCATCCTGTCTACTCCACGGGTTAGTACGGTACTGTTGTTTCTCCTATTTCTTGTAGGGGAAAACTGTGATCCAAAGTTCAGGTCACTAAACTGTTAAGTCTCAAAGCCAATGCTCAACTTGAGGCCACAGACATCAGAGTCCAGGCTCTTAGATGCTCACTCCGTGGAATGGACAGACAGACTGCTGGGGGGAGCACGTGGTATTATCCACACTAGTTGCGGTCTCTCTACCCCATGAGTGACCTCAGACATCTCCTCTTGCAGAGTTGCATCAGATCTCAGTCTCTTTTGTACCTTAGGGCTTTAATGCCACTCTGAGTGAAGGTATTTTCTGTCATTCTGGGACCTGCTCTTCTTTCTTTAACAAAAACAAGCTGGATATTTGAAATTGCTAAGGAATTCTTATTAACTTTTCAGATGTGATAATGACACTATGGTTCTGCTTTATTTATTTTTTGTTTTGTTTTTGTGGTACTTGGGATTGAACTCAGGACCCTGCACTTGGCAGGCAAGCACTTATTCTACTGAGCTATCCCCTCAGCCCTGTGGTTCTGCTTTAGATAAAAGTTTTTTTTTTTTTTTTTTTTGTGGAACCGGGGATTGAACTCAGGCCCTTGCACTTGCCAGGGAAGCATTTATTCCACTGAGCCATCTCCCCAGCCTGCTAAAACTTCTTTAAGGTGTATATTCTGAAATTTCTGTGAATGAACCGATAAAAGTGGTATTTGCTACTGTTTTTGGATGGGGCAGAGTGGAGGGAACAAATGTGTGAGTGCAAATAAAAGATGAAACAAGGTGGGCAACGAGTTGATAGCTGTTGAAGCTAGGTATCGAGGGCTTATTATACTTTTATTTTTGTGTTTGAAGTGCCTCATCATGAAAAATTAAACACAAGCACAACAGATTTCACTCAGCATTTGTGTTTCAAGCTCAAGAGTGAGTGTATGTGGGGAATCCTCTTCCTCTACTGAGTCCACTCATAAAATAAAAGTGTTTGAAAATGTCTGCTTTCTTTCCCCTTCATAATGCAAGTCAATACTTGGCCCAGGGCTTTGGAAACCCCTTCAATAAGGCAGGCAGCAGCCAGTGGTGAGAGCACCTGGTGAGGCACCAGTGGCCACTCTCCCCTGGCTTCTCTGGAGTACAGGCCACGGTGGCAGACGCCTCGCAGCCAGTTCCCTAGGTCCCTCTTCGCTGAGATCTGGTTCTTTCCAGCACCTGCCCAGGGGGCCCCTCCCACATTTTTTCCAAAGACTTGTTTCAACAGGAGGCCTCAGATCCTCCCTTGATCCTCCCCTCAGAACAGACTACACAGCTCCTCTGACCCAGGCCTTCCTCTCTGATGGGCCTTTGTTAAAGCCCCACAAGGAACCAGAATCCAGCCTTTGGTTTTCAAACAACTCTGCCGTGGGAGGCCTGGGAGGCCGGGAGAGTGCTCCTTTCAGTTCTAACGCGACAAAAGAAGGAAAGGGGCAAGATGCAGCTTGTACCAGTGCTTGGGACCCGATGATACTTCTCAGGTCAGCAGTTAAAACTCCTTTACAGCTATCCTGTGCTCTGCATTCACATCAAGTTTGAGTTCCTGTTGTCTTTTTTATGTCGGGATCTGTAACTTCACAGCCAATCAGTATGTGGTGGAACTCTTAGGTGGAAGCAGCAAAGAGAGGAAGACACACTTGGGAGTTTCTGTTAGTCAATTGATGTGAACAGCAGTGCTGCTTGGTCTGATTCTGCTGGAGAGCTGGCACCCTTTGTTCCAACTGCAGATTATTTTTCTCCAGTGCCCCTTTCTCTGCATTGTGGTAGGCTCTTGGGTTTATAAGGAGGACGGCCAGGGGAGTCCTGCAGCCTGCCTGGCTCCCTTCACTTTCTGCCCCAGTCCCCTTTTTTTTTTGTATCCTTACTTTTTCTTTCTTTTTTTTTTGTGGCCAGCTCAGCCTGCCCTGGGGTGGGGCTGGTGCCCCACGGTTGCCTAAGCTTGCCTAAGCAGGTGCTGTAGGCTGCTAAGCTATCTCGGTTGCCCATATCCTTACCTTTTCTTTCAAACATATTTTTCTGCAGTTCTTTCACTAAGGGACTGGGAGCACCAGCTGCAGGTTAGGCAGCTTGACTTTTGGGTTTCCTCGTGTGGACCTGCACAGGTTGGATCCGAGGGCAGCAAGGCACTGTGCATCTGGTTTTTAAACTTATTTGTTCAACATGTTCTCACTGAGTTGAGCACTCTTCTACGTAGTAGGAATGTAGCAGTGAGTAAGACAGACAAAACTTCTTGTTCTTCTGTGGCTCATGGTCAAGTGAGGGATTCAGAAAACAAGATAAGTGCTGGCCCCGCGCCCGAGACATGCTAAAAAAGCAATTGAGACTGGGCATGGTGGTGCGCGCCCATAATCCCAGCTCTTGGGAGGCTGTAAACAGGTGGATCACTACCAGTCCAATCTAGTAGTGAGATCCTGAACACCCTATAGACCTTTCCCTAAAATACAAAAAAAAAAAAAAAAAAAAAAGAAGAGAAAACAAGATAAGCAAAATGTATAGTGTATTCCTTAAGTCCCTCCCTAGATATGTTTCCCTCTAGCACCTCAGTGTAGGTCCTTCCCCACTTACAGTAATCAGTGCTGGGGGAAAGAAATGAAACATGGAAAGAGGGACATGAAGTAGTATTAAGATGCAGGGTGTCGTTTAATCCCTGGTTCTGCCAAAAAAAAAAAAAAAAAAAAGATGCAGGGTGTTGAAATTTTAGGCAGTTGCCTGAAGGTAGGCCCAAAAAAAGGGGAAGGTGTGCGAGCAGTGGTGGACATGTCTGCAGGGGGAGCAGCCTGTGCAAAGGCGCTGAAGCCAGGGCCCTGGTAATTTGAGGAACATACAAGAAGGCCCATGTGGTTGGAGCAGAGTGTACAGGGAAAGTGTGGTGGGCACAGAGCTGATAAGTGTGTAGATCTCTTAGGAACTGGCACAAAATATTTTTATTTTTGTTTGTTCTGATGGAGATGGGAAGATACTGTAGGGCTGATTACTATATTTTATTAAATATTGAACAGTGACCACATGTGCATGAGCCCAAATAATGAGGAACCCAGTTCCCTTCCCCAGAGACTGCTAGTATTC
>NW_004524659.1:10037720-10051091 GCF_000260255.1 Octodon degus
AAAAAAAAAAAAAAAAAAAAAAACACCTCACTTTGTAAGGGCCAGCCAAATAGCTCAGTGGATTAAAGCACCTGCAAGCAGGCACAGGAGCTGGGGGTTCGATCCCTGGGCCTGCTGTGCTGGTCACCCCTCCCAGGGCTCGCTGAGACAGCAACCGAGACTGGGCGTAGTGGCGCACGCCTATAATCCCAGCTCTTGGGAGGCTGTAAACAGGCAGATCACTAGGAGTCTGATCTAGTAGTGAGACCCGGAACACCAACTCCATAAAAAGAAGCCTGGCAGATACATGTGAACCAAGCGACAGAGCGCAACACACACACAATGCTACACTTCTGGGGAAAAGAACTGCAGGACCACTGACAAAATAACCAGCTGTCCAAAATGTCATGACCACAGAAGACAATCATGAAGTTCTGTCCTCAAGGAAAGTCCTAAGAGCCAGGCCACAGACCAGTCTCCAGACAGGGTGTTGTGTTTCATCACGTTTGGGGATATGATGACATGGGAAACCTTCTTTCTTTTTGGTTTTGTGATACAAGGTCTCTTTGTAGGCCAGGCTGGCCCTGAACTCACTAATATGTCCAGGCTGGTTTCAAACTCCTGTAATCTTCCTGCTTCAACCTCTCAAGTGCTAGGGTTACAGGCATGTACCACCCACACCTGTCTGTTCATACCCAGATGATCCTCAAGCTATGATGGGTTACACTGCCATAAACACATCGCAAGATGAAAGATCACCGAAACAACCTCTAGGAATGTAGCCTGCCAGAGCCACTGCCTAGTGTGCATGAGGCTCTGGAGTCTGTTCTCAGTACCATTACAACCACCAAAACAAAAGGAACTAGGCATTGTGACACAAACCTATAATCCCCTTACTCTAGGAAGCTAAGCCAGGAGGATTTCAAATTTGAGCCCAACCAGGAAAATTAGCAATTTATCAAGAGCCTATCTCAAAATAAAGAAAATAAAAAGGTGGGGATACATGCCAGTGTAAACAGCCTGGAGTCCACCCCATGTACCACACATACACACACCCACCCACCTACCCACACAAACACACACACACACACACACCTTCGAGCATCATACCTTAGCAACACAATGCCCTGCAGAGTGCCAAACGTGAACCCTAGCAGCAGTGCTGTCCAGCACTGGCATATCAAACTGCACAGTGCTAGCCTGGGAACAGTTGGAACTTCACATTCCAAGTAAAATTTCTAGTGAATTGTATATAATCTTTGAACCATGGTGAAGCTACAAAACCCTAAATCAGACCATCATAATCAGACCACCTGTAAGACTGATGTTAACTTCCAAGTTTGTTCACTGTACTACAAATGTAAGAGTCTCCTTGTTCTTAGGAAATATGCACTAACACATAGATTAAAAGGTTATTCACCTGCAACCTGCTCTGAAAGATTTGAAAAAAAAATTAATCACATACACAGAGGGATAAATCAAATGGGGTAAATGTTAGCAAGTACTATTAATAGTTCTTAATATGCTAACAAGAAGGAACCTGGGTGAAGAATAAAAAGGAGTTCTTCAGATCATACATTATCCGTGAGTCTGAATTTTTTTTTTTTTTTTTTTTGATACAGGGTCTTGTTACAGCTCAGACTTGCAGTGAGCCTCCCCAGCACTGGGTCTACAGGTGTGCGCTACCACATCTGGTTTCAGGGCCATCACAGTGCACCCAGAGGTTCTGGGCCAGCACGGCATGTGGTACCGGGATTGAACTCGGGTTCTTGTGCTTGCCAGGCAGGCACTTAGATTGCCGAGCTATCTTCCCAGCCCCAGTATAAGTTTTTTCCTGGTAACCAGTTCCTTGATATTGCATTAGGTTGAATCATATGAAATTGCCTTTTCAACCATAACTGGTTGAATACTGGCAGTGTTATGAGGTTCAGCCTAACCCTTCTATTTAGGCACTGGAGGCATTTGGTCAGTCTCTTCTTGCCCTAGGGGTTGATACAGAGAGGTTAGGTTCTCTTGCCTCCCTCCCTTCTCTGTCAGTGACAGGCCCAATGGTATCTGTGACACTAGTGAGTGAAAATCCCTGTATGCCTGTAGCACTAAACCCAGGATCGCTGTAAGCCCAGGCAAAGGGCTGCCTCTTCCTACCTTAGCTGGCAGGTGGTATTAGTCTTTGGTTTTCTATTTCTTGGTATCACAGTTTTACTTTTTTTTTTCTTTTTTTTTTGTGGTACCAGAGATTGAACTCAGGACCTTGTACTTGCACCAGGTAGTTACTTAAGCTGCTGAGCTATCTCCCTGGCCTGGTACCACAGCTTTGAATTCACAGATGTTACCAGGAGGAAAGGCACCCTAGTTCTCTTACAGGGTGTTTGGTGTGACTGAAATGGTGGGGTACTTTCTGAGGCTGGGCTGAACTTAGGCGCATCCTAGAACAGTTACTGAGCACAGTGGCTGTCAGAGCCCCGCTTGGAGTGTCTATCTCTTGGGACTGTGGTGGCTCAGACTCTGGGAGAAGGCCTGAGGAGCCATGGTGTGGACATGGGAGAATGGCCTTCACCTCTCCTGTTTGTTCTATCCCTACACTGACCAGTGAGGTTGTTGAAAGTTCTTGTGGAGTCCTAAGACCCAGGGCTAGAACCTGTGGGGTAAAAAAATAAAGGAGATGCAGATCCAGCTTTGGGAGAGCTCTGTCAGGAAGTTACTACAGTTGGTGCACTTTGAATATAAACAGTAATAATAGCACAAACAGCTTCAGCATGTAGGTGACTTAGGTAGCATCTAGGGCATTTCAGACACTGCTAGGGACATCACAGGAAATGACTTCATTTAAGCCTCCCAGCAATTCCATAAGGTAAGTACTCTTTATTATTCCCATTGTGCAAAGGAGGTAACTAAATTTAAATAACTTGGTCAGGGTCACATTGTTAGAGGACAGCAGTGATTTGATTTGGAGTCAGGCAGTCTCACTCTTGAGACCACGAACTTAACTCGCAAGCCCAGGTTCTCAAACCCAAGGAACATCAGAATGCCCTGCAGACCTCTCTGAAACAGAATGCTGGGCCACACCCAGTTGTTGACGCTATAGGTCCAGTTTGAGAATTTGCATTTCTAACAAGTCTCAGTGGCAATAGTGCTTCAAGAAACACATTTGGGGAACACCTCTGTACTCTATTAGAATGCCCAAATGAAATTGGCCTGAAGGAAGGAAAGTTGTGATCTCATACGGTGAAGCAGCTAGGAGTGGTCAGTACAAGGGTTGAAGAAGCAGTTCCACAATAGCTGTGAGGATCCAATCCTTCTCTGGAGGATTGGTGTCACTCTGCCATCCATGGTGTGCCTCCCATGTCTTCAGGCTCCCCTAAAATAGCCTCAAGATGCCTGATGGGCCATATCCCCAGCAAAAGAGCGCATCTTTACTGTGTATCTAAGAGTGAGGAACTCTTTCGCTGATGCCCTGCCTCCTGGACTCTCCTCCTATCTCATTAGTACTGTGACAAGGGACTGTGCCTGGACTGATCACAGGCAAGGGCCAATCAGGACTTACTCTTTAGGCTGGGGGTAAAGTCAGCTTTACTAGAGTGGCACTGGGAAGACAGCGGCTTTGGGAATAAAATTGGAATTCTGTTTGGGAAAAGACAAGAAAAGAGGGATGGATACTGGGTAGGTAGGCACCTGGATCTGCTGCAGAAATGAACAGAACAAAGTGGGTAACCCATGCATTTTTGTCTCACTGTACTTACCAACTTTGCTGTTTTGTAATTATCTCAATCAGAACTTAGCTTTTTGTTCTCTAATCATTTCTACCTTTGACATACAGAATCAGCCTCTGTATCAGATCTTGCAGGGAGACCAAATAATTTGTTTGAAAATTCAAGCAAGCCCAAGTTGGGTGACAAGGCAACAGGCTGTGCATGTGTGTGTACAGTCTTTGAGAACAGTTGAACTGTTTGGAAGAACCTGGAGCTCCTCTCTGCTCTCCACTTGTTACTCCCCGCTTTGTACCCTCTCTTACGCCATTTTCTCTCAGAGGGTTATTGAGCGTATGAAAGGAGGGGTGGAAAGATCAGATGCTTACACCCTGCCAGGCCTTGGTGAGAGTTCAGAGATGGGCTCTGCTGGTAACATATTTCATATGATGTATTAATTGAATAATTAAATTTTATCATTTAATCCTTTTGCAGAAAGAAATTTTCTGTGGATGCCTGTTGTTATTCCTCATGGAATATAAAATATAAAGTATAAAGTAATTGACCTGCAAGAATACAGAAGGGCCAGGGCTGGGGAGATGGCTAAGCAGCTTGAATGCCTACCTGACAAGCACAAGGTCCTGAGTTCAATTCCTGATTTTTTACAAAAAAAAAAAAAAAAAAGAAGAAGAATACAGAAGGGCCTAGGAATGGGGTGCAGGCCCCGGAGCCAGACTGCCAGTATGCAAGTCCTGGGTCTGTCTTGGGCTTCTCTATGACTTGGGCAAACCACTTAGCCTGGCAGCATCAATTTTCATGTCAAAAAAGAACTCCTAAGAGCCAGTCCTACAGGGTTGTTGGAAGGAGTCGAGTACATTGAAGCAGAGAAAGCACTTAGAACACTGCACAGCCCGGCCCACAGCGCATGGCCAGTGCACAGTGAATCTGCTAGGCTAGGAGTGGCTTTTGCCAGTTTATTAATGGGACTGCACTCTCCTTGCAGGCAGGGTCTGTGTAGTTCTTGTTTGTGTTGCTGTGGTACTTGACTATTCAGAATAGAGGTTCTCTCTCTCTCTCTCTCTCTCTCTCTCTCTCTCTCTCTCTCTCTCTCTCTCTTTTTGAAAAGAGTTAAGTGTGTTAATTTTTTTCCCCTTTAGCTGCCCAGAATTTAAATTCTCTGACTGGAAGCTGATTGCTCCCTACTTTGAAGGCACGAGCATGGACCAGATCGAATCTAAGAGCAACATGTATAAGGGTAGCTGATAGGTTTTGTTTTTTTTTGTACCAGGAATCAAACTCAGGACCTTGTACTTGTCAGGCAGGTGCTGTGCCACTGAGCTATGTCCTTGGCCAGCTGATAATTAATGAGCATTTTTGCTGGCCAGAGCTAAGTGTTCTTCATACAGATCTCACTGACTCTTCAACATCATCCCATTTTGCAGGTGAGGAAACCAAGGCTTAGTAGGGGTACCTGCCTCTCCTCACAAAAAGACATCTGGTGCGGTGGTTAAAAGTTGGGGCTCTGCTTAGGTTGAATCCCCACCTTCTCATTTTCTTGCTCTGTGACCTCCAGTCTGTGATTTTTCTGTGTACAATGTTGTTTTGTTTTTTAGACCATGTTTTGCTCTGTAGTTCTTTTTTTTTTTTTTTTTTTTTTTTTTTTTTTTGCAGAACCGCGGATTGAACTCAGGCCCTTGTGCTTGCCAGGGAAGCGCTTATTCCTCTGAGCCATCTCCCTGGCCTTACAATGTTCTTCTGACCCGTAAAGTAGGAATAATAGTACTGACTTAGGGTACAGCTGTGAGGGTTAGGAGATGTTCACATCCAGGGCTCAGAACAGCACCTTGTACATGGGGAACACTAGGGTTGTGGTGATGGTTGTTACTCTTAGCCTGTTCATTTGTGCTTCCAAAGTAGGCTGGAGGAGCCCAGCAGCAGTATTTAATCATTAACTATATGGCCTGTGAGCTGGCACCCCACATCTGTGAGCTGGCATCCCTGTTATCAGGGTTTAGGGAGCCCACCTTTGGATTGTGAGGCTGTGAGGGAAGCAGCCAGCTGCAAGCCCAGAGCAGGGTGTCCTGTGGCACACATCCAGCCCTGGCTCCATCTATTGAACAGGTGGCCTGCTCCTGAATCAGAGGTAACAGGCCAGACGTCTTTGTTACCTTTGAGCTTTCTCTTAAGCTCATTCAGACTCCCCTGAACCACGTGCCTGATGAGTAAGGAGTCCTTTTATTTTCTTCCCCCAAAGGGACTAACAAAACAGTCCTCTTTGGGAATGCGCCTGTTCACAAACCCCAGCCATCTCCCAGGGAACTACCGGTGGCTGGCGCATTCTTGCGGCAGTTAACTAAGTCGCTGTTAGAAGCTGGCACGGCAGGTTCCCGCAGGTTCCCGTTTCCGCATTCCAGGCACCCACGGCAGCTGGGGGAGGCACCACCCTGGTCGGCCCGAGAGTTTGGACAGGTGGCCTTTGCCTTGGGAAGACCTAGGACGGGAGCCACACCTGAGGTCAGCCTAACAGTCACCTGCCACTTTGTGATCAGGGCTGTGTTCCCGGATGCCTTTTAGGTGAGCAGTGTTTATTAACTTTGGTAGTGACTTTATAGAGAAAGATCATGTGTTTTTTCTTTGTGGAAAGTAGATTGTTGGCTTTTTTGTTTTCCCTCCCCCACCCCTTCTTCCGTGAAATGTTTACCTGTCTGCTCTTAACTGTGAAGCAAGAGTGACTGGAGTGTTGAGGAAGTGAGAAGAAAATGGAGGACAGGTCTCACTAGATGAGTCGGGGACTCTTAGTTGAGCTTTTACTAAATGCAGGCTTCTATGCCAAGTGCTGTGAAGCATCCAGCTTGGTACAGGCAAGCTGTGTCGCTGCAGCTGGGTTCTGTTCCTCAGTCCCTTCTTCTGAAACAGGAAATATCAGCGCCTGTGGACTCATGGAGAGAGAGTGTGTGCAGAGCCCGGACGAGGAGTGGCACTCACATGTCAGCCATCTCCTGTTCCCACCCCAACGTGTAGGTCCCCAGAATCCTCCTTTGCCTGACTTCATCTCTGGTTTGCTGTATTCCAGCTACTCTGGCCGCTGGCTGTTTCTCCCTTCTACCTTCCCCTGATTATTCCTTCCCTTCCTCCAGTGTCCCCAAAGCTGCCTCCCTCTTCTGCTGAGATGTCATCTTTTCAGTGAAACCTCTTTCCTTATTAAATAATCCCTTCTTGGCCATGTTCACACCTTTTATTCTGCTTTATTTTCTGTTGCAGCATTTATTCATACTTGCCTTATTATGTGCCTCTCAAGGATAGGCTCCAAGGGAGCACAGACCCTTTCTCTCTGTCCTTGTAGAACTGTGTCTGGCATAGGATAAATTGTTCTGTGAATGAATTTATGATATCAGGTACCTTGTTGTCCAAGGATGGGTGGCTGACCCATTTGGGATTTGATTAGAATGTTGGCATATCTAGGAACCTGTGGCAGTTGGTGAGGTGGCATGCCACATGCTTTCCTGTGGTCATCCAGCAGTTTTCTGGAGCCTGTGTGCAGCCGCCAGCCCTGTGGCTTCCTGTCCCTCAGCCTCTTGAAACCGCGCAAACCTGGCCTTAGGAACAGCTCATCTGGGCCATGGTGTAGCACAGAATGCCATGGCATTAGAGTATAGTGGATGTCAGGTTCATCTAGGTGGAGAAGGATTTGTAGAAGACACCCCAATATATACATCTGCTATGTATACAGAAGCTGACTTTATCTGCAGGCTCCCCTGGGCGTTCCTGCAGCAGGGAGGCCAGCGGATGCCTTGGAAAGGCAGAGTTTATCGGTCTCCCCTGCTTTAATAGGCAATAATTCTTGCTCTGGGGCTGAGCAGGTTTTAATTAAATGGTGAGCTCGAAGAGTCTGACTGTGTAATAGCTGACACATTCTCATCTGTTTCTGGCTCCTCGTGTCAGCAATTGATTCTATAAAAAATATCCTGGTAGGGCTTCCCCAGTCCAGAGGAGTGAGCTCAGTGGCCCTCTCAGATTTTTTCTAGCAGCATGAAGCACTGAGGTGCCCATTGGCTTGGTCCTGCCCTATCACACGTTGTCCCTCTGTGGGCCTGGTGCCATTTGAATAGTGTACAGGGTGGTAGAGAAGCTGCTTCCATGGTAAGTAACTGACTTGGGAGCTCCTTGTTTAGTAGTTTCGAGGTTGAATTGGGGAGAGGCCATTTCATGTAATGTCTGAGTCCCAGCACTGCCTAAGCTGTGGACCCAGCACCAATCTTCTCTGTGCCTTGGTTTCTCTGTCTGAGAGATGGAGCTAATAGATAGTGCCTCTTCCCTGCCCTTGGGGAACTGGGGATTGAACCCAGGTCCTTGATCATGCTAGACAAGCATTCTATCATTGAGTTACACCCCCACCCCAAATCTGCTTTTTAATAGCTGTGTAACACATGGTGGTGTGGGTGTACTAAAATTTATTTGGACAGAGTATTACTGGTGAACATTCTCTTTGTTTCTAGTTTTTTTTTTTTCCTCCAAAATTGTTATTTTTATTGATAGCATTCTTCAATTAGGTTGTAGGTGTCCAACCTGCTTAGCTACCTTATTAAGTTAAGCTCTAGGCCTTTAGAATAAATTTGAAGTAGTAGTGTAATGATGCCTTTCATCCAGAGAGGAGGTATATTTTCCAAGGGTTTGGGGCGAAGAGAAGGAACAGCATGAGGCACTGTTGAGACTTGGGATCTCCCCAGAGCTAGAGCATCCTAGGCAGTAAGAGTGGAGAGGTGAAGGAGGCAGACTGTGTAAGGGCCACAGGGAAGAATTCTGGCTTTACTCAGGCTGAGATGGAGCCTTGGGAGGTTCTGAGCAAGAGAACCACATGATCTGAGTACTGGCACTTAGTGGTAAGAGAAGTCATGGGCTACCCTCTCAGAGTCCCCCCTCCACCTGTAGTTGCCCTTAGCCACCTTTTAAACTGAGTAAATGTCTCAGGCTCAGATATTATTAACTTAGGACTACTCTGGTTTTATTTTTATCCTCCCCTTCATTTTAAAGCTAAATAAATGTTGAGGATTCTTTAAAGATATAATGAAAGACTATAGTTATGATTATAATAATAATTCCATACATCCTCCATTATCCAGTCACTGTTAACACTTCGGATCTTTTAAATATCATTCAAGGATTATCTTGTTTCTACTCAAGATCCCCACTGGATCTATTCCCCACCCCCCCCACCCCCCAAACCAGGGATTGAACTCAGGCCCTTGCTCTTGTCAGGGAAGCACTTATCCTACTGAGCCATCCCCCCCATCTGGTTTGCAGGTCTGGTTTGCAGGTCTTTTAAGTCTTGTTTTTTTGTTTTGGGACAGGCTATTGCTGTATAGTCCAGGCTGGCTTTGAACTCTTGGTGATCCCCCTGCTGCAGCCTCTCAAGTGCTGGGTTTACAGGTGTGCACCACCACCTCTAATTTACATTAAAATTTATTTAATCTGTAGTGTTTCCCCTCCTTTTTTCTTGTTGTTTATATTTTGAAGAAAACCATGACATTTGCCCTGTACCTGATCAGGTCTGGATATGACTGCCTCTGTCGCTGCTGTGCTGTGTAGCATGTTTTTCTGTCCATGTTTCCTTTGAAATTGAGAAGTTGGATTTAGAGTTGGTTGAGATTCAGATTTGAGCAATATACCTACACAAACCCATGCACACACACACACTTTTTTGGCAGGGAGAACAGGACCTTCTTCTGGTGGTTGCTGTGTGTGTGCTTATATCGGAGGTAAACCTGCTGTCTTGGTGTTCTGGAGTGTTAGTGGCCATGGGTGACTACTGCCAGATCCATTACATCATCTAGGGTTTGCAAAAATCATGATGTAATTCTATCCCCTGTTCATCTATTAGCTGGAATATTCCTCTAGAGAGAAACCTCTCCTCATCTATTATTCAATTACCCCGAGGGTACTTACTGACTCTTTTGAACTTTTGTTTACATTAGAAATGAGTATTGAACGATTGGACCCCGGATTCCTAATCTGCTGATATTTTTCCTGTCTTTGGTGTTGTGTTCATTCATTCTGTGTGTACCAGATTCTGCTACTACTTACCTGTCTGGCCTGGGGAGGAATGAGATAAACTGCCCCCAGCTGTCTCAGTGGAGCTGCTTCAAGCTGTACCTTTATCAAGGCGGGACCTGTACACATTTTTCCAGCAGCATAACCAGGGAAAAATTACTCTAGGCTGTTGACATTTGCTTTTTCTCCCTTTCTCTCTATTTCCAGCCTTGTATTTTCAGACTCTACAGTCTTTGCAGAGTGCCTGCTCTGTGCCAGAGGATTAATTCTTCATGCTTGGGGCAAGAGGCTTTTGAGCATTTGGATTTCTTCTGATCTGACCCTCCATTCCTAGACAAAAGAACAATAAAGGGCTCTGCTCTGTTGCAGAGCTAGTCCTTCTAGTAGCCTGGCCTGAGGCGAGCTCTGACCCCAGCCACTGTTGTCTGGCTCATAAATTCTTGAGAGCAGTAGCACGCTTGAAATCATTTGGATGCTTTGGGATCAGTTACGCATTATATTGTGCTATGTCTTAGGGCCTCTTGGCTTCTGGAGATTACAGCACATGTATTCCCTCTGGGATAATACTTGATGTGTAATGATGTGCAATTCATTAATTCATTCAGTTGCTGACTCATTTAGTTTTTATTGAGTTCTACATATATTTCAGGGACTGAGCACAGAGCCTGAGAGGACCCATCCTGGAATTTATGTTCAGGTTGAGAATGAGACAGTAAAGAAGTTAACAGGTGATAAGATAATTTTGGAGGGAGGTGAATGCTGTGAAGTCATTAAAGCAGAGTGGTGAGAGGAGCACACCTGGGAGAAGGAAGGGGTTGTGTGTGGTTGGACAGCTGGATGATCTGGAGAGCATCTCCCAGTTAGTGACACATCATTTGAGCCTGGAGTGGTACAAAGGTGCTGGTCTTGGGAAGGACCCAGGGGAAGAACTTCTTGGCAGAAGGAACAAGTACCTGGTGCTGAGGCAGGAATGAGCTTGGTGTGTCCAGGAATAGCCAAGTAGCCGGTGCATGAGTGCCTTAGAGCATGCGGTGGAAGGATAGGCAAGGGGAGAGTGGTAGTGTGAAGTCTGGTTCTGAGTGTCATCTCCCTCCTTCCCTCTGGTTCTGAGAAAGGCATAGGTTGAAGAGATGGAAGTAGAAGTGCTGGGGGAGGCAGCCTGGTCTGGATGAGGAGGGAGGTTCAGTGTTGGTCAGAGTGGTGGGATTGGTGCTGGACCAAAGTGTGTGGCCCAACAGAACTTGCTGAGGAATTGGTGGGGCTGGGTGGTTAAACAGGGTGAAGGATTTTCCAGAGGGCTAACGCTTAGTTCTGCAGGTTTCGTGGTAGTAATAACAGCCCTAGTCCCCTTTTACATGAGCTGACCTGTTTATGTTTTCTACCCAACGCACATTATAATAGCCTTCATTATAGTAGACTCTTACTTCACTTTTTACAGCCTAGAAAACTGAGGCCCATAGAGTTTAAGCCCTTGATCATTGTCACACAGCTAGTCAGGCCTGCATTGGCCCAATCTACAGTCTCTCCTTCTTCTCCTTTTCTCCCTCCCTCCAAACACAGCCATTAATGTGTGATTTTAACACAGCCTGTACTCAGCATGAGCTAGATGACCATATTCTGTATATGTCCCTGAAACATATGTAATCCTCTACATCTGTGGCCTTTCCATTATCCCCACTGACCTAGATCCTGACCTGCCTTTTATTACAGTATTTATTACTGGACAGAAAACGGACTTTTCTATTGCTGACACACAGGTAACTTTACACGTGGCCCAGATAAGGTACAGGGCCCTGACTCTGAGCTTCTGCACCTGCTTAACTGATGGGCTGAAAACCTTCTCACCCATCAGATCCTCCTTATCACCTTCTCCAGTGCTCAGCAAGCAAAGGAAGATCACCTTCCATAGACTGTATGCCCTGTGTGGTATGTGAGTCCTTTAAAAAGTGTTCTCAGGGGGCTGGTGAGATGGCTCAGTGGTCTAAAGCACCTACTTCGAACAAGCTTAGCAAAGCACAGGGACCATGGTTCAATCCCCCAGCACCACATGCCAGCCAGCCCCGCCCCCCTGGTGGGCTGAGCTGCCCCCCCCCCAAATAAAATTTAAAAAAAAAAAAAAAGTGTTCTCAGGTTTGGCCCTGGTTCTCTCTGTACACTCACCGTTCATCTCTTTGGAGTACTGAAAACTACTATCCCTGCTTCTGCTTGCATTTAGCTCTCACAGCAAGGAATTTTTATTTATTTTGTATTTATTTATTTATTTTTTTGTGGGTAGGAGGAAAGTTTATTAGAGAAAAGCTCCTGAAAGCAGGAGGGGGCTCAAAGGTTGGGTTGCTGTGGAAACTCTTTTTGTCTAGGGGTTTTTAATATAAGAAAATGACCCCATCTCAGAGCACTCTATGCCAGGCTGAGGTCAACCTATGAGGTTACAAACAGTTCAACCAGAGGTGGGCATGTAGACACTGAGTCCTGGCCATTGTGTCTCCTCCATCTTGGGCCTGGGTTCTTGTTAGTCCTCTGTCTCAGGCTTTGTCTTATCTTGACCTTTCCTGGATCATCCCACCTCCATTTTAGGCCTATCTTGTACCTAGCTGCCTGCTCTCCCTATTACAAAGTCCCTCCTCTGAAGAGGTGTGTGTAACTGCTGAGGGTGATGATTGCTCTTTAGCTTTTTTCTGCTAGAAGGGGCCTGTGTAATCGTAGTGGTCTGGGTGCTCCCCAGAGGGCCCATAGAGAGTAGACGAATAGCCTTGAGTCTGGAAGACAGAGCTGATTAAGCAGTTGAGTATGTACAGCCCAAATAGCAGTCCTGAGAGAATAATCACTTCAGTGACCAATGTTTCTTTCTACCAATGTGAACCAGGAATGGCAATAAGGATTTTTATATTATCTTTATTTAAAATGTACAGAAGTCAGAGGCTAGTTATAAACTGTAGAGCAGCATGCGAAGCATGGAAGTGTTCTCTTTACCATCTTGATCCTGTGGCTGGCCTTCCCCCACTTTTTGCCCAGAGGGATTTTATTTTCACCCTTCCAGGCCTTTGTATGTGCTGTGGAGTGTGTTTAAAAGCCAGCATTTGTGGGATCAAATCCTAGTTTTGCTGTGTACAGACTGCAAACTGTGTGTCTCGGTGCCTCCGTATCCCTGTTTATAAAATGATGAGTCTCATAGGCCTATAAGGACTTAACTATAATAATGTGTGTAAGGAGTAGTGCCTGCCATGTGGTAAATACTCATGTCTTAACTATTTTTATTACACATAGTGTATGTAACTGTTTTACAGATATGCTCTGGAGTTGTTCTGTAGATTGTACTTTCATACATTGCTTTGGAGAGTCTCTATGACAAAGGGTCAAGGTCCATGCCTTGATTTTATTGACTGCACAGTGCACCATCCTCTTGATACTTACTGTAGGATGTTCTGGTTGTTCCCACCTTTCATTATTGTAATTCTCAGTATCACACACAAAGCCATTGTTGCTAGATGTGGTGGTTCATGCCTGTAATCCCAGCACTCTGGGAGGCTAAAAGGTTATAAATTTGAGCCCAGCCTGCATGGTTTAGCAGCAGTTTAGTAAGCTCTCTTAAAAGTAAAGCTCTAGGAATATAGCTCAGTGCAAAGGCACTGGGTTCAATGCCTAGTGTCACCACCGCCAA
>NW_004524659.1:10051213-10060660 GCF_000260255.1 Octodon degus
AGAAGAGGAAGAAGAAGTAGAAGACGACGACCACCACCACCACCACCACCACCACCACCACCCAAGCCTTTGTTTGTATCTTAGATTTTCCTCTTTTTCTTTTCTCTTTTGTCTCACTGTGTAGTCCTTCTGGCCTCAAACTTTCAGCAATCCTCCTGCCTCAGCCTCCCAAATGCTGTGATCATGGACATGTACCACCATGCCTAGATACATCTTAGATTTTTCTTAGGACAATAACTGAAACAAAATATATGATAAATACTGGGTTTTTTTGAGATGGAATGTTAGCATGTAGTTCAGGCTGGTATGGAACTCACTGTGTAGCCCAGGCTGACCTCAAACTTGAAGTAATCTTCCTACCTCCAGAGTGCTGGGATTACAGGCGTGTGCTATCACACCTGTTTCATATGATATATTTTTAATTTTTTTGAGATTGATTGCTGACTTGTATCCTAGAAAGGTCCTGTTAGTATTGAGGCCAGTTATCCTGAAGGGAGTCCAGATTTTCCTAGAACTTCACCAACACTGGATTCAGAATGCTTACTAATCTTTGCTACTTTGGTGACCAAAAACCAACTCTGAATAATGTTCATTTATTTTATTTCTGGTAAGGTTTATTGTATTTTTTTGTTTATTAATCATATACATTCCTTTAGTAGTAATGTTTTTCTAGTAGAATACTTTTTCCTATTGATGTATGGATCTTTATATATTGAAGAAATGAATCATTTTGTTAAATGTTACATACCTGGTTAGTTTTCTTTTTCTTTTTCTTTTTTTTACAACTATATGTAGAATTTATTTTATCCAGGTATTTTAGAGTATCTGTTTCTGGTCAGGAGAGAGGAGACATATATGAGGATTTGTATGAGGAATCTGCAAAGGCAGCCTGGTTAGTTTTTATCGTTTTAGTTTTTTATGTTATTAAACAACTGAGATTTTTTTAATATTTATGTTGTTAGAATGATTTTTGCTTTGTGGTTTATATTTTGCTTTTATCCTTTCACTCTTAATTTAGGGTGAGATAAATACTATGTTTTCTTTTTGGTGATATGTTAATAGTTTATGACTCCCTTCCTCCATTTTTTGTGTGGTTCTAGAGATTAAATGCAGGGTCTCCGGCTTGCTAGGCAGATGCTGTACCACTGAGCTACACTCTAGCTACAGGACTTCTTTATTCTAATTGGCTTCGTTTTTTTACATCTAGCACCTGAAATTTATTTTGCATTACGTTAAAATAAAGATTGATTCCCCCCGTTATGAGTTGTTCCTGTCTTACTGTGGGCTGAATAATTCATTCTCTTCTACTAATTAGAAAAGTCCAAGCCCTGGTCTCTGTGTTTTAACGTTTTCCTTTCAGTGTTCTGCCCCGACTCAGTGAAGCAGGTTTGTTGATGTTTTTATTCATGATGTGGGTACCAAAGCACAGAGAGGTGGTGGCACTTGCAGATCTTGCAACTAGATTGAGGCAGAGCCTGGTTTGGGATATTGTAGATTTATTTAATACTATCCTCCTTATTTGCATATATTTTCAGCCAGCAGCATTTCCTGAAACTTTCTGACAGATCTTCCTTTTATCTACAAGTAACACAGTAATTTTATCGTTCCTATGCTATGACTCTATGTTAGGCTTGTGCTTTACCCCTTTGTCCAGAACTTCCTGTTAAATGCTACTGGGGGTGCTGGCAAGAGTAGATGTCTCAGATGTTTTATCCTACAGGGCCCTCTCCATGGAGACCTGGTTAAATGGGCATCAGAATGTTTCTGAGTCCCCTTTAGGGGTTCATGATGACCACCCAGGCAGTGGAAGTGTCATGAAGGACATCTGTTCCCATGGCTGGGCCACACAAGGGAAGAAGGTAGCATCAAACATGACAGCTTGAGTATAAGCAGCAGGGTTCTAGGGTTAATTAATATGGAAGAAAAAAGATGCTTGTCAGAGAGGCAGCACAGTGAGCCAAGGACTGTAGGAGCAGCCTCAGAGCTGCCATTGCTTTGGTGGCACTAGTTGCCCACTTAAGTGTCATGAGGCTAGAAGGCAAAGTAATGGCTTTATGTCTGTGCTGTTCTTTCTCTCAGAGTAGAAGTGGGCAAATATCTAAATCTCTGCCTCAGTTTCATCTTCTGCAGCATGGGGTAATAATAGCACTTACCCTGGGTTTCTGTGAAGATTAAATGAATTGACCAGTGTAAAGTCTTTAGAGGAGTGGTTAGCACCTAGTAAACACAGAGCAGGGATAAATGTCTCAGGAGCTATGTGGGAAGGTGTCATTCTTCGGGTAGTTCCTGAGCACCTGCAGTATGACACCAAAATGTTAGGGCTGCAGCAAGGCTCAGGACAGATAGGGTCTCTGTGCTCTTGGAGCTGACATTCTACGAGGGACGTGGATGTTAATATCATGTGGAGTAATGAGATGTGTGGTGAAGAAAATTGGTCATGGAAAGTGTCCACTGAGGTACTGTTTAGAATAAGTGGTCTGGGCAGGACCCTGAAGAAGTGGTGTTTGGGTGAAGGTGTGAGGATAAGGAGCCTTGGAGAAAGAGCTTTTCACAGAGAATAGCACATGCAAAGGCTCCAAGGCTGGATCTGGCAGAGCTTGTTCTAAAAAGTGCAAGTAAGATGATGTTGCTGGAGGGCAGTAAGGGAAAGGATAGTGGCAGAAGATGGCTTCAGAGAGGGAGCCAGGTAGGAAGGTTTAGCCTACGTTTTTTAGCTTGAACATTCAAAAGCCAGTATGATCTGATCCTAAAAAAATTTGATTTGCCTCCTGAAACAGGAGACAAGTCTTGTTACCTAGTATCAGGAGCAGTAGGCCCAGGGCTTGAACTTTCTCCATCTCTAATTTCTGCCTCTGTTTCTCTGTGCTGCATTTTTTCTGAATTTTTCTAGATACTTGGCTGTGTAGAGCTCCATGCCTTATGGGAGTCTCTGTCCCAGTACAGGCAAGGACTTAATTGGGTGTCTGCATCTCAAGATTGGCCTAACTCTGGTCGGGTGGCTACCTCTCATGTAATGATCGTCCAGTTGTGCTAGGCCTTATGTCCACACACAGTTCTCATTAAAAGCAGACATGGGCCTCATGGACAGGCCTGACTCTCTCTTTCCTGGTCTACAGCATCATATCTCTCTTATGTATGAAGCAACACCATGTTAGGGTTAAGAACATGAGCTTGATGGTCTGGAATCAAAGCTCTGCCACTTGCTAGCTGTGTGACCTTGGGATCGTGACTTCCTAAGGCCTCAGTTTTCCTTAGTGAGGATGCTAGAAGTCCCTATTTCAGGTGGTGACTCGAGCATTAAAAATATACTTAATGTAAGCCAGGTATGTAGTAAACACGTGGAAAGTATTCGTTAGCATCCTACTTATGTGTCTTTCCTAAATCTGGATGGTGCTCTGTTGTTGAAGCTAGTTCTTGAGGAAGAGAAGCTTGGAATTGATCCCAGCTCTACTCCTAATGAGCTCTGCCACCTGGGCCTAGTAAGTAACTTTCTTTCAAGCCTCAGTTTCTTCATCTGTATAGAAAGGAGAGTACAAGCTGTAAGGATTCATTCATTTGAATTATATTTGTTATTTAAGACTTGGGGTGACAGGAAATTCAGAAATGTGTCAAGATTCAGGATAGTCACGGCCCTTGATCACACCCTAGGATTGTGCACTAATGGCAGGATTGACATTAGGACCCATGAGGGCTTGTGCAGGGCCCTCTATACATAGCACAGCGTGCAGCGCTTTCCTTCTCATGAAGAGATCTGGACAACAGCTTCTGGAGAAATGTGTTTGTCTGGTCATACACATTCTTCAGAGAGTGATTTTTTTTTTCTTTTCTTTTCTTTTTTTTTTTGAACCTCCGCATAGATAGGAATGAACCCAGGGCCTCCTACCTGCTAGGAGGGGTTTTTTGTTGTTGTGTTTTTTTTTTTTTTTTTTCTCCTCAAATGCCTTCAGGGCACTTTTGGCTGGCTGGATGTGTTGTGGGGATCGAACTCCAGCAACCTGAGGCTGACAGCATTGTGGAAGCAGCCACTTAAAGAACTGAGCTAGGGCCAGGGCCCCTTCCTACCTGCTAGGTATGCACTATATCCTTGAGCTACATCCCTAACCTCAGAAGTGGTTCTTAAGCCAGTTTGTGAATGCCTGGGGATCTTGTTCATAATTGGGATTCTCTGGCTTGGCTCCTGAAGTTTTGCTGCTACAGGTGTGGTAGATGATCATCTGCTGGATGGGCTGCCTGGCAACTATTCATCATTGTTTGGGGGTTTTCCTTTTGGAATTTTCTTGCTCTTCCACTATACAGTCCATTCATTTACTGAGACTATTCTGTATAGGAAGCGACTTACTCTAGGCTCTGGGGCTATGGCCATGATTCAGATAGACAGTCCTGCCCTTGAAAGTGAATAATGTCTATACGTGAGATAACAGTATTGTACAACTGTCACTTCCTGGTTTTGGTAATTATACTGCGACTGAAAGAGTATCATTCTTAGGAAATACCCAGTGACGTCCTTGGTAGATAAAACAAGAATAAATTTATGAGAAAAGGGAAACAAACAGGACTGGCTGAACAAACATGAAAATGACTAAAATGTTTATGCTTTTTTTAGTTGAGAGGGTGTTGTGAAGATTCAGGCACAATGAAATGCTTTGTTGTACAGAGTTGGGTTCTATTCAAGAAATCAGGGAGATAGCTTAGCAGAACCAGCACCTGCCTAGCAAGTACAGGGTCCTGAGTTCGATCTCCAGTTTAAAAAAAAAGATTTTAAAAAAGGTAAAGAAATCAATGCTCATTTGCACATTGGTGAGTGTAAAGCCTAAACTTTTTATTTATTTGTTTGTTTGCTTGCTTGCTTATTTTGAGATTGGCTCTTGGCATGTTTCCCAGGCGGGTCTTGAAAGCTTGGCTCCACATGATCCTCCCACCTCGATCCCTTCAGAGCAGTCACTACAGGTGCACATATTTTGCCAGCTTCTAAGAACCTAAACATTTTAGTTGGGAGGGTGATTATAGATTGTTTTCATTTTCCTCTATATACTTTTACATGTTTTACATTTTCTAGGAAGAACTTATAGAAACAGAATAAGAATAAAATTGAAAAAAAAAACAAAGCCCCCACCAGGATGGCGAACTCTGTCTGGTATGGTGTGGATGCAGAAACACTGCAGCAGGCAGCAGGCAGCAGGCGTGGCCCTTCTTGCTGCAGTGATTGGGGCAGGGGAGCGCTCAGGAGCACATCAGTCCAATCAGAATGAAGACAGGTCTTCTGCTAGATCTATGGGGAAGAGGCTAGGCTGTGCTTCCTCTCAGCTGGGTGCCAAGTTTACAAGACAAGCTTACTTCTACTGGGAGCCATCTTTGCCCAGAGGGTTCTATGAGAAGATCAAAATGACTGATACAGGGCTGGCCAGATAGCTCAGCAAACTAAAGCACCTGCTTAAACAGAGCACAGCAGCTGGGCTTTGATCCTGGAGCCATGCTGGACCCATCCCCAGGGCATGCTGAGACAGCGATTGAGACTGGGCATGGTGGCGTGAGCCTGTAATTCCAGGGCTTGGGAGGCTGAAAACAGGAGGATCACTAGAGTCCAATCAATGTAGTGATACCTTGTAGACCCTATACTAAATGCATTTAAAAAAAGACTGAATCAAAATGACTGATACATTCTTTGGTTGTCTAAAAGTCAGAATAACCCCCAAAGTTTTCAATAATGTGAGCCAAAAAATTGTTTTCCTTTCCCACCCTGCCCACATCAGTTTGAGTTGGGTCTCTGCCACTTGCAACCAAGAGTTCTAAGTAAAATAGTTATTTTAGTGGGCCCTAGATTCTGTATTCTAAGAATTCTCTGTAAGTGATTTGTATGAATCAGATGTTTGGGAAACACTTTGTTAGACTTTTCTAAGTGCTGGTTCACAGACTTAAGTGAACAACAGACTTGTTGGGGAACTTGTTAAAAATACGGAGGCACGGTTCCAAACTGTAGAAGATTCTGGTTTGGAGCCTAGGGGTTGGGTGTCTGAGTTTTGAACAAGAATATCCTGGGTGATAGGGTGCATATCAGAGTTTGACAGCCTGTCTGATAAAGTGTATCAATCACACACAGTCCATGGCCTTATCCAGAGAGAAGAAATTATTCCTTGCCTGCCTGTCACCTAGCCTTGCACACCAGCCTCTAAACATATACCTAGAGTAATTCATTATATAATTCATTATTAACCTTTATTAATATGATTTAACTAGTATATACCCCTCCCAAGTAATTTGGAAAAGAACTAGACATAGTTTATGCTGCAGTATTAGTACAGATTCAGAACAAAGGCTGTTCTTGAAGATGAACTTTGCTAAAAGCAGAAATTGTTCAAGAAATGATCATTGGTGTGGTCCAAGGTAATATGTGGTATATGTTTCCTCTGTGTGTGTGTGTGTGTGTGTGTGTGTGTGTGTGTCTATTTGGAGGAAAAGCAGCTCTTTTATTTGAATGAAAGAGAATCTTTTGAGTTGATCCACTGGGCCAGAAAATCCCTTTTCAAACACTCCTGTGTAGCAGCTTTGCTTTTGAGACCCTTGAAAGATCTGGGAGAGAAAGGGATGTGGGCCTCACTGACCCACCCTCTTGGCTCCACCCTCAGGCACGTGTCATGTTGTCTTTGTCTGAAGGCGCCTCCCCCCCTCAGGATTTGTATCCCTTGCTGAGTAACTGCAGCTCAACCACTAGGAATTAGGGCATGGGTTAGCCAGGGTTATTCACCTGTGAACTGGGCATCTTCAGGCATTTTATATACATTCTTCCTAAAGAACTTTGATAAGCCATACCTCCTTATACATTGTAAGGCTATTATATAAAAAATTCTATGGAAACTTCATAAATTTTTCTAATCTTAGGAGAAAGAAAATAGTGCTTTTTTTTTTGTACTGGGAATCGAACTTGGGACCTTGCCCTGGCCAGGCAGGCACTTATGTCTCTGAATTATCTCTCCAGCCTCGATAATACATATTTTATTCTAAGAGGAGTTATGTTGAAGATTGGCTAATTGAAATAAATATTTTATGGTATTGATAAGTTAAAATTTTTTCACAGCCGGGTGAAGTGGTGTGTACCTGTAGTCCCAGCTTCTTAGGAGTCTGAGGCAGGAGAATATTAGAGCTCAAGAGTTTGAAACCAACCTAAGTGACATACTCTGTCTCCAAAGAAATTTTATAATTTTATTAAATAAAACATACAGATGCTGAAAAAAAATCACATAAAATTTTTCCTGCAAATTTTTTTCCGGTGAATGTTTTTTAAATTGTTGAGCCTGAAATCCATTCCCTTTAAAGGAGTCAGGACCACTAACCTGGACTGCTTTGACTATTCATGATCCTAACATGGACCAGAATGTCTTGTTTTTAAGTCCAAATTTCACTTTTGACAAAAAGATGTGTAAGTTAGGGAATAACAGTCAGGTCTGGAGGCATAAGGAGGTTCGTTACTCATCAAAGGCACTTCACTAGAACTCTAGAACTGATTTTGATATCTTTGCTGGCTTGGGGTCCTGGGGAAGATGTGGAAAGTTGCTACTGCAAGGATGGGCCATTGAGGCAGGCTGGTTCAAGTTCAGACCAATTTCAGGAAGGGAAACTTGTGAAAATGAAGGGTCAGATTATGACTTCTTTTAAAACCATTCATGTGGCCAGTCACAGTGGTGCACGCTTATAATCTTGGGAAACTGAGGCAGGAGGATTGCAAGGTTAAGGCCAGCCTGGGCAATTTAGCAAGATCCTGTTTCAAAATTAAAAATAAAGAAGGCCTGGGGATGTGATTCAGTGTGAAGGTCCTGAATTCGATATCCAGTACTGCCAGTAAACCCACCAAAAAAAAAAAGTTCATGCTTTTGGGTCCAGTGAAAATTTGTATAGGCCTCGCAGGGATTCTGGTAAGTACATCCAATCACTAAGACTGTTGGCAGTAAAAATTTGACAATTTCTTTTGGAGCAAGAGATCACAAGAGAGATAATTTAGGTTACACTAATAGTTGGGAATTATAGTAGAAATGTCTGCCACCACCTATCTGTAGTGAAACACATTATATGTGCAATTTGATGATTTTTTGTATATTTGTAAAGTTGTATAACATCAGCACAATTCAGTTTTAAAATATTGCCATCACCCCAAGAAGCCATCGTGTATCTCTTTGTAATCAGTCTTTGCTTCTGTGCCCAGGCTCAGGCTACCACTTAACTGCTTTTGTCTTTATAGATTCACCTTTCCTGAATATTTCAAGTGAGTAAGGCCAGAAAGTATTTGGGGTTTTTGCCCCAAGCTTCTGTCTTAAGCATGTTTTTTGAGGTTCTTTCAAGTTACAGCATGTATTAGTAATTTGTTCCTTTCTAGTGTTTTTGTTTTTTTCTTTTCTATTGTTGAATAATATTCTATTGTATAGGTTTAACACATTTTGTTTATTCATTCATCAGTTGATAGATATTTGGATTGTTTCCAACTTGTTGCTAGTGTGAGTAATGCTATTATGAACATTTACAGACAAGCCTTTGTGTGGATCTCTGTATTCATTCATTCATTTATTTTTGAGACAAGATCCAGCTATGTAATTCAGCCTGGCCTTGAACTTGGTTTGATCCTCCTGCTACAGCCTCTGAGAGCTAGGATTATAGGCATGTGCCACCACAGCTGGTTATTTTTATTTATACCTGTGGATAGAACTTCTGGATCATTTGGTAACTATATGCCTAACTTTCGGAACAGAGAGAGGGTTCTTTTTTTTTTTTTTTTTTTTTTTTGCGGAACTGGGGATTGAACTCAGGCCCTTGTGCTTGCCTGGGAAGCACTTATTCCACTGAGCCATCTCCCCGGCCCGAGAGAGGGTTCTTTGGATTGAGTCCAGGATCTTTATACTGAGCTATATCCCTAGACCTTTTTTTTCATTTTTAATTTTGAGAAAGGGTCTCTCTCAGTCACTGAGTTGCTCAGACTGGGCTTGAACTTTCGATCCTCTTGCCTCGGGCTCCCAGAGTGCTGGAATTACAGGTGTGTGTCACCACATCCATTATCTACATTTAACTTTTTAAAGAATTTCAGACTGCTTTGTTTTCCCAGGTGACCACCCCATTTTGCAGTAGCAGTGAATTGAGGGTTCCTGAGCCTCTGCACCCTCACCAGCATTTGTTATTACTGCCCTCTTTGTGGTTAGCAGTGGTATCTCACTGTAGTTCTGCTTTGTATTCCTTGATAACTAATGATATTGATCATCTTTTTCTGTACTTATTGGCTATTTGTCTTTGATAAAATGCCTGTGAATCATTTGCACATTTATTAATCCTGCCTTACTGAGTTGTAAGGTATCTTTATATATTTGTGGATACTCATCAGATATGTAATTGGCATACATTTTCTGAGAAAATACTTTTGTTTTCTTAATCATGTCTTTTTTTTTTTTTTTTTTTTTTTTTTTTTTTTTT
>NW_004524659.1:10060760-10067729 GCF_000260255.1 Octodon degus
ATGTCTTTTAAAGTATCAAACTTTAAAGTTTACAAATTTAGCTTATCAATTTGACTTATATTTTTAGGGTCATACTGAACACTGCATTACCCACTGTCATAAACATTTATTGTCTTCTAGACGTTTCATGCTTTTAGCTTTTACCTGTAAATCTACAATTCATTTTGAAATAATTTTTTTTTAATATATGAGGTGAGGATCTAGATTTACCTTTTTGCATATGAATATTTCGTGGTTCCAGGACCATTTCTTGAAATAATATCATTTTTTCCATTAAATTATGTTAGCATTTCCTTTGAAAATCTATTGGCCATTGGCCTGATGGTTCATTTCTCGACTCACAGTTCTAATTTCTTCTAAATGTCCTGTTGCCACTACCACAGTTGTCATTACTGTAGCTTTATAGTTGGTTTAGAAATCAGGAAGTGTAAGTCTTCAGTTCTCCTTTTTCAAAATTGGTTTGGCCTTTATGGTTCCTTTGCATTCACTGATAACTTCTTGGATCATGTCATCAGTATCTGCACAAAACCCTGATGGGATGCGATTGGCTTTATGTTTATTTTAGATATCAATTTGCTCAGAGTTGCCACGTTAACATTTGGTTGTCAATTTGGGAACAGAAATGCTTCTCCATTTATTTAGATTTTCAAGTTTTCATAGCAGGTTTGTTTCATGGCTTTCAGTGTTATACTACTACTTATACTACTTTCGTTAAATATGTTCCTATGTATTTTGTTCTTCTGAGTGATGTTACCGATTTTTTTAATTGCCAGTATATAGAAATGTGATTGATTTTTATATATTGATCTTGTTTATTGCCTGTAACTGTAGAAGTCATTTATAGTTCTAGTAGTGTATGTCTATTTGTGTGTATCCCTTAAGATTTTCTGTGTAGGGCCATAGTATCTACTGACACAACTAGTTGCACTTTTTTTTTTTTTTTTTTTTTTTTTACAGGTCTTTAGGGACAACATTGCAAATATTTTTTGTATTTTGTGTAAGATCTCACTGTGCAGCTTGGACTCCTAGTGATCTTCCTGTTTTCAAGCCTCCCAGCGCTGGGTTTACAGGGTGGCACCACACCCTGATTTGGTCACAGGCTTAGCGCTGGCATGACATGTGATGCCAGTGAGCCCCGATCCCTGTGCAGGCATTTAGTTCACTGAGCTATTCGCTGGCCGTTGATTTTATTGTCTGTCTGTCTGTCTGTCTGTCTGTCTGTCTGTCTATCTGTCTTGACATTTTGTATTTAGTACAGGGTTTCACTACATAGATCCAGACTGGTAGTGATCCTCCCAAGCACTGGGATTACAGGCGTGGGCCACCACACCCAGTCTCAATCTCAGTCTCAGCATGCCCCAGGGGTGGGGCTGGCATGGCAGGCCCAGGAATCAAACTCCTGGTCCCTACTTCTGCCAAGCAGGTGCTTTAAACTGCTGAGCTATTTGGCCAGCCATGGTTTTACTTTTTGATTTGACTGCCTTTGACTTAAAAAATTGTTCTCTTTTATTGAGCAAGTTGTAATGCAATGCAAACTAGTAATGGTAAAAGTAGCCATCTTTCCTTTATTCTCTAAGAGAGAAAGTATTTAGTCATTCCTATTGTGTTAATTGTAGAATATTTATTTGTTTATTTATTTATTTACTTTTGTGGACCCAGGGATTGAACTCAGACCCTTGTGCTTGCCAGGGAAGCGCTTATTCCACTGAGCCATCTCCCCGGCCCCAATTGTAGAATTTTTTAAAAATTTCCTTCAGTTTATAGTTTGTGTGTGAGACTGCGTCTCACTATGTAGTTCAGGCTGACTTTGAAGTCACTGTAAGTGTATTTTTAATTAAGTGGGTATTGGGTTTTGTTAAATACTTTTGCTATATGTACTGAGACTATCAAATACTTTTTATTGTATTATTGATTTACAGATGTTAAACTAATCTTAAATTATTGACTTGAAATCTTTTGTTTTCTAATATAGGCATCTAAAGCTATAAACTTAACTTGCTTTGGCTGTGTCCCATAAATGTTATATATATATTTTTACAAATTTATTTATTTGGTAGATACAGGATCTCGCTGCACAGTTGAGACTCGTACTGATCTTCCTGTCTCAGCTTCCCCAGTGCTGGGAATTACAGCTGTGCGCTACCACACCCAGTTCCTGGGGCAGCAAGGTGGATGGTACCGGGGATCAAACCTGGGTCCTTGCACTTGCCATTCAGGTGCTTAGACCACCGAGCTATCTCCCCAGCCCTTATTATATAGTTTTTTGTTGGTCTTTAATTTCATAATAATGGAATAAAATACTTGTATCTCACTCCTTTAATTCTTTTACTTTTTACTTTGAAATAAACTGGGTCTCACAGGAAGTTGCAGAAGTACCATAGATGGGACAACTCATAGAACAGAAGATATTTATCACTCTTGTGTCTCATAAGAGACTTGTGTAATATGCAGAATATACAAAGAACTCTTTGATTTGGCAATATAAAAACAACTCATTTAAAAATGGGCAAAAAATTTGAATGGGTGTTTCTAAAAAGATATATTCAAATAGCCTAGGAGCACATGAAAATATGCTCAACATTGGTAGTCATTAGGATAGTATTGATCAAAACTATAAGATAAAAAAAAAAACAAAACTATAAGATTCTGCTTCACACAATGTAGGATATCTATAATTAGAAAAGTTGACAGTAACAGGTATTTGACAAGAATGTGAAGAAATTAGAGCTTTCATATGTGGCTGATGGGAAAACAGTTCCTCAAAGAGTTACATATGAAGTTACCATATGGTGCAGCAGTTCTGCTCTTGGGTATACACCCAAGGGCAATACTAACGTACTTCCACACAATGCTGGTACACACGTATTCACGGCAGCATTGTTCACAGCACTCAAAAAATGAAAGCAGCTCAATGTCTACCTGATGACATTGTTTACAAAATGCAAGGAATGAAGTACCAATATATACTATAAGACAGATAAACCTTGAAAACACATGAATGAAAGAAACCAGACACATACTGTGTGACTCCACTTATCTGAAATGTTCAGGCTGAGTAAATTTTTGAGACAGAAAGTAGATGAGTGATTGCCTCAGACTGGGGATGCCATCTATAAGTGAGGAGTAGAAAGTGATTGCTAGGGGTTCAGAATTTATTTTTGGAGTCATAAAATGTTCTGAGTTTAAGTTTTGTGATGATTGTGCAGCTTTGTGAATATACTGAAAAGAACTCAGTTATATGCTTTAAAGGGATGCATTTCTTCTATTCATGTTTAAAGTAATTGTCGGTGTATTTGTGTTAATGTCTGTTAGTTTTGGGTTTGTTTTCTGTCTCCAACACCTCCACCCCATTCTTTACTGCATTCTTTCTGATGAGTGACTGTCTTCTAGTGTTCTATTTTTGTTTGGTAGGTTTAAAAAGCTTTCTCTTGTTACTTTTTTTACAGCTTTCTATTAATGACAGCATGTGTCTTTTTTTTTTTTAAATGTATGTAGTACAGGGTCTACAGGGTCTCACTATGTAGATCGACTCGTGGTAATTCTCCTGTTTTCAGCCTCCCAAGCGCTGGGATTATAGGCATGCAGCACCACGCCGTCTTCGGCTGGGCATGCCTGGTATTGAACTCAGGACCCAGCTGCTGTGCTCTGCCCAAGCAGGCACTTTAGTCTGCTGAACTATCTGGTGGCCCAACAGCATGTCTTTTAAGACAATTTTTAAAAATCATTTATTTATTTATTTGGTACAGGTCTCTCACTGCACAGCTCAAACTTGTAGTGATTCTCCTGTCTCAACCTTCCCAGTGCTAGGATTACAGTGAGCGCCATCATGCCCATTTTCAGGGCAGCATGGTATACAGTACCAGGAATCAAACCTGGGTCCTTGTGCTTGCCAAGCAGGCACTTAGACCACCAAGCTATCTTTCCTACCCTACAGCATGTGTCTTAATTTGTAAAAGTCTACTTTAGGTCAATACTAAAACTTAGCTTCAGTTAAATATAAACATTTTGCTCTGATATAGTTCCCTTTTATTCTTCCTCCTTTTGTGTCATGATTGCCATATATATTTTCATATATCACGAGCCCCTCTCGACAGTTTTAAAATTATCTTGTGAATTCTTATATCTGTTACTGTCTTGTTTTATTTTTTGGTACTGGAAATTGAACTCAGGACCTCAAGCTTGCCAGGCTGACACTTTAATATTTTAGATCAAAGACCAAGCATATTTATGTAGTCTTTTATAATACTTGCCTATGTGTTTATTATGGTTGCTCTTTATCTGTTTTTGTCAACAACTTTTATTATAAGCTATATTTTCCTTTCAGCCTAAAGGACTTGTGTAGTATTCCTTGAATAGCAAATCTTGGAATGCCTTTATTTTGCTTTTTTTTTTTTTTGAAGGATAGTTTTGTTATAGAATTTTTTGTTTGACAAGAGATCTTGCCTCCTTCATTATTTTATTTTAATTTTTTTGTGTGTGTGCTGGGAATGAAACCCAGAGTTTTGTACATACCAGGCAAGTGCCCTACCACTGAGCAACACCTCATTGAGCTCTTCATTATTTTGAATATGTTGTCACGATGCCCCTGGCCTCTGTTGTTTCTGGTGAAAATAAGATGTTAATTATATGTTGATGCTCCCTGGTGAGCTTTTTTTTTCTCAGTACTTTAAAAATTTTGTCCTTGGGCTGGGGAGATGGCTCAGTAAAATAAGCACTTGCCTGGCAAGCCCAAAGGCCTGAGTTCAATCCCCGGTTCAGCAAAAGAAAAAAAAAAAAAAAAAAAAAAAAAAAAATTTTGTCCTTGTGTTTCACCAATTTGACCATGTTGTGTCTAGGTATGGATTTCTGTTTTGCTTATGTTTGTAGAGTTTGTTAGATTTCCTGAATGTATAAAATTATATGTTTTTCATCAAATTTGGGGTGTTTTGGCCATTCAGATACCTCTTTCTCCTCTCCTTCTCTGCATTTCCCATCATCTCTTTGTTGCCCTCTCATGTTGCTAAGAGTCTAGGGTTTTAGTGATTGTTTTGTATTTTTGAGACAGGGTCTTGCTGGGCAGTTCAGGCTGGTCTTGAGCTCACTTTGTAGCCCAGGCTGGTCTTAAACTCTCAAGGATCCTCCTGTCTTAGCCTCCCAAGTGCTGGGATTACAGGTGTGTGCCACCATGCCCAACTGGGTCTGTTTATTTTTATTCAATCTTTTTTTCTCTTTTTAGATTATTCTGTTGATCTATCATTAAGCTCACTGATTCTTTCTGCTATCATCTCAAATCTATTAAGCACTTTCGTGAATTTTCATTTCAGTTATTATAATATTCTTTGTCCTCCTAATTTTATTTATTGTCTATTGCTTCAGTTCCTTAAACATGATTTTACTAAGGGCGCAGGGGCTGGGGATTCGATCCCCAGGCCTGCCGTGCCGGCCGCGCCCCTGGGGCGCGCTGAGATGGCATTTGAGACTGGGTGTGGTGGTGTGCACCTATAATCCCAGGTCTTGGGAGGCTGTAAACAGGTGGATCCCTACGAGTCCGATCTAGTAGTAAGACCCTGAACACCCTGTAGACCTTTCCCTAAAATACAAAAAAATTTAAAAAAAAACAAACATGATTTTCCTTAGTCTTTGAACATACTTGTACTTTCTTCTTGAAGTCTTTGTCTGCTAAGTTAAATGTACACCCTCAAATTCTATTAACTGCTTCTTTTCCTAAGGATCATATGACTATTTTTTTTTTTATGCAACAAATTTTATTTAGCAGTCAGTCCCAACATCATATGACTATTTTTTGTATGTCTTATAATTTTTGTTGAACTATGGATGTTTTAGATTGTAAAGCAGCTCTGGATTCTGATCACTCCCTCCCTAGGCCATCCTCATTGTGGCTGTTCTTGTAATTTTGTTGTATTTGCTTAATACCTTTCCTGGGCCAATTCTTTGGTATTTGTTTCCTTGTGATCTGGAAACTGAGGCTTCCCCTTTGTAAATTCCAGCTTCAATTTCAAGCATAATTTATTACGGTTGCCTGTGGTTAAGCGTGATTTAGTGGTCAGTTTGCTTCATTAGGGTTGAAATACCCTAAGCCTGTGCAATTCCTTTGCCAGTGAATTTGTGTGTGGGTTGGGGAATATTTTCAAAGTTGAAGGAGTTTATGTGTCTGCTCAACTATTATTTTCTGCCTGGCCATCTGGTGTCTCCTGCACATTCTCAAGGCTTCATGTTCAAAGCCAAGGATTCATGGGTAGCTAGGGCCTCGCGGGAGCTGACCGAAGCCCAGGCTGCACTTCATTCCCTGTATCAGTGGTGCTGAACCTGTGGTACATGTACCACAGCGTGCACACAGAAGCCTCTCTGTTGGCATGCATCACCCCAGCAGCGGGCAATTGGAGAACAGCACCCATGGGGGTCATGTTGGCACTTGGTCATAAATAAGTAGGTTTGGGGTTGCAGTTTGCAGACATGGTCCCATCACTTTCCTAAATCTTCCAGTTAAACTTCTGGCCCATCTGCAGTTCTGGTGCTCCCATCAACAAGTTTGTAACCACAGTCCAGCTGTGCTGTTAGTCTTCCCTATGTGTTTGCCACTCTGATTGCTGCTGTTTCAACATCTCTGAGCAGTGTAGGGTTTTTCCTTGTTCTGCTCCAAGTCAAATCCACCCCTTCTAGCAGCAGTTTTTGGCTTACACTGCTTTGGTCAAAATGATGGAGCTGATACATGTGACGCTAGCAACTCCTAGTTAAATGCCACATATTCCCACTGTTCTTACTTGAAGTTCAGCTGTTTTTCTTGAACAAATGCTACTCAAGTTGTTAGCTGCTTTTGATTGATTTCAAATGGCTGTATTTGACAATCTTGTCCAATTTTATTGTTGATTTTTTAGAAAAATACATTTTCTGAGTGCCTCATTTTGTCTTCCCAGAGGACCAGTTGGGAATTCTCTCCTCTCCTCTCCTCTCCTCTCCTCTCCTCTCCTC
>NW_004524659.1:10067829-10074526 GCF_000260255.1 Octodon degus
CTCCTCTCCTCTCTCTCTCTCTCTCTCTCTCTCTCTCTCTCTCTCTCTCTTTCTCTCTCTCTCTCTTTCTTTTTCTTTTGTACTGGGGATGAACTCAAGGCCTTGTCTCTGAGCTACATCCCAGCCCTTTTTAATTTTTATTTTATTCCTTTTTTTTTTGGTCGGAATCAGGGATTGAACTCAGGCCCTTGCGCTTGCCAGGGAAGCGCTTATTCCACTGAGCCATCTCCTCGGCCCCGTAATTTTAATTTTAATTAATTAATCTTTTGGTTTTGTGAGACAGGGGCTTCCAATGTAGTTCAGACTGGCCTCGGGTTTGTGGCAATCCTCCGTCCTTAGCCTGCTGAAGTTGGGATTATAGGTAGGTGCCATCACACCTGGCTACCATTTTGAATTTTGATTTCATCTTTAAGGCATACTCAGAGGTCTTCCCAAATGGACAAATTTCAAATATATAGCCCTGGCTGCTGGGAAACTTTCTATATTGTTGATTTAAAAAAAAAACAAAACATTTTTTATTATGAAATATAGAAGTAGTGTGTATAGTATCCAAAGATGGCCAATCTTGTCTTATGTACTGATTTTGATCCTCTCCCCATTATTTTGACTCAAGTACCATATATCTTATCCCCTAGCCCTTAAATATTTCAGTACGTAGTTCTAAATGGAGACTGGCTGTCTTTGAAAGCATAATTACAGGGGCTGGTGAGATGGCTCAGTGGTCTAAAGCACCTACTTAGAACAAGCTTAGCAAAGCACAGGGACTGCAGTTCAATCCCCCAGCACCACATGCCAGCACCGCCCCTTGGTGGGCTGAGCTGGCCACACACACACACACACACACACACACACACACATTTTAAAAAAGCATAATCACAACAGAGAGAGAAGAAGTAAAAAAAGATTACAATGCAATATATGTATGTACCAACTCTCCATGATGAGTATATTGTGTATTGCGAACATGGTACTAGTATGTATTTTTCAATTAAAAATGTGAAGCCATAACCACAATATCATTATCATAGCTAAAGTGATTAATAATCCTTTAGTATGATGAGATAGACATGGGGGACCTTGAAAAATGCCAATAAGTGAAGTACTGTCTGGAATTGAGGCTTGGGCATCAGCTATGTTAAATTCTCTAGGTAATTGTGACATGGAGCAACATTAGATTGTGTTTTAATCCAACCTTTGGATTATCTTTAGCCTCTTCCAGAGTGGTTCATTTTGCATTAAATGTACTAAAATGAGTGTTATCATTTTTTAAAAAATCTTCTTTGAGAATTTGAGATAAATTTTCTAATATGGGATCAGTTGTTATGAATATTCTATGGAATTTTTTTTTTTTTTTGTATTTTAGGGAAGGGTCTACAGGGTGTTCAGGGTCTCACTACTAGATCCGACTCCGTAGTGATCTGCCTGTTCATAGTCTTCCAGGAGCTGGGATTACAGGTACGCACCACCATGCCCAATCTCACTTGCCCTCTCAGCGTGACCTGGGGGGCAGGGCTGGCATGGCAGGCCCCGAGATCCAACCCCAGCCCCTGTGCCTGCTTGCAGGCACTTTAATCTGCTGAGCTATTTGGCTGGCCTTCTATGGATATTTTTAAAAGAATGCATCTTAGCTGTTTTCTGGTAAACAGCTTTATCTAAACTTTTAAAACATAGTTACTAGTATGTGTTACACAAACTCTAACTTTATTTTTGATTAACATTGTGTGTTAATGGTTATAGTTTTGTGAGTTCTTAGATTTCTAGTGACTTGTTTTAAATATTTAGATTTGTGTTTTCATAATTTTGTTATAAAATCCTGAGAAAAGAACAGCACACTGCTATCTGTCTGTCTTTCTGTCTATTTGGGTCGGGGGTGAGGCAGGGTCTTACTATGAAGTTGGTCTGGTATTGAACTCACTGTGTCACCTAGGCTGGTCTCAAACTCAAGACAATCTTCCTGCCTCACCCTCCAATTTCTATGCCTCTGAATACTTAATTTTATTCTGATGTCCATATCATGCAGTCTGTTGCATGTCCTCAAATGTCTCTTCAGTCCTTCTGTAATAGGCCCTTTCTCTCCAAGTTCATATCATGGCCTTGTACTTCCTGCCCACTTGAAAAGCACCTGCTACATTGTGCTTTTATGGATTGGACACTCTGAGGAAATGTATACATTAGAAGCAGCAAACTGTGATTTAACATTGTTTTTTGCATGGCCCAACTGTGTGCTGGCTTCAAATTCCACCCCCTCCGCCAGCACCATTTGGTCTAGACACAGACAGAATCCCCCCACTCTCCTGCTGTGTGATCCACGCTTGCTGCTTTTCCTGAAATAAGTGCTAATTGACTTTTAATTCCACTTAGATTTTAATGCTGCCCACTGCAGCCTTGGTCCAGAAACACTGATCTGTTAGAAGAAATGTTCTGTTAGAGGAGGAATCAGCACTGCAGGGAGCTGGCGGGCCCTGTCCTTCCTAGCATGTCACAGTGCCCTTCGGCCTCCATCAGCCACAAATGCCCCCTGCTTCGGGATCAGTGTGGAATGCTTCACAGAGTCTTGCTGGGGACTGCAAGGGCAAGTTTGGGCAGAGTATCCCGCCTCCTCCATGTGTGGGTACAGGGAAGGTGGAGGAATGTCATTTGACCAGGTTGGAGTGGTGGGTCTCAGACTCCTGATCTGGCATCCAGGAGTGTGCCTGGGTCTTCAGCATGACTCCTGCCAGTGGACCACCTCCCCCTGCATCACCCATCTGGGGCCAGCTCTGTTCTGTAGTCTGCTGTGGGAGAGACCGGATCACATCATGCCAGCCATCTGGGATAGGGAGGTGATTTTGATCCGCCTCCACCCTCCTCCCCAGTGCTTTCTTCTGTTCCAAGCACTGTTCAGGATTGTCCCTCCACAACACACCTCCTGAAACCCATACTTATTTGGGCTTATTCATTGTCCTCACTTGCCCAGGTGCTGGGGGGCCATTTGGGAGGGGCGGGGAGCAGGTGTCAGGTGGAGAACAGGAGTGGTAAAGGGTGAAGGTGGGACAGCTCCCACTGCCACCTTGGGAGTCTGACACAGGTGACCACACTGCCCTGTGCCTCTGTGTTTACTGCTGTAACAAAGTACCACACACTGGTTGCCTAAACAACAAAAATCAATTGTCTTAGAGTTCTGGAGGATGGAAGTCTAAGTTCAAGGTGTGGGTAGGATTGGTTCTTTTTGAGCACTTTGAGAAGGACTTAATCTAGGGCTTCTCCTAGCTTCTGGCGGTTGACTGGCATTGCTGGTGTTCCTCAGTTTGTGCTGTGTCACAAGCTTGTGCTTCTCTTTGTGTGGCATTGTCCTTGTGTATACATCTGTATCCCCTTCTCATGAAGATTTACCAGTAATTTTGGATTAAGGGCCTACCCTCCACAAGTAATGACATCTGCAGCAACCTCATCTCCAAATGAGGTCACATTCTGAGGCACTGAAGGTTAAGACTACCATATACACTGGAGAGGAGAGGAAAGTTCAGCCCCTAACAGAAAAAAATACCGATACTACTGGGGTTATATTATTAACTCATACAAGGAAACACACCTAGCTCAGTTTCTATCACATAGCAAGTATTCAGGAAACATTTAGTTTTAGTGATGGGTTCCAATGCCCTCATCTCTTAGTGGGACTCTTGCAGTCCTCATTGGTTCCCTGCTTTTATTCTTGCCCCTCCAATCTATTCTCTAAAAGAAATAGTCTTGTCACATACCCTGTGTGTTAATCCTCCAGTGGTTTCCTATTTCTGGCAGTCAGGATAATTTGATCTCAGGTTACAGAACTCAAACTGGCATAAGGAAATTGAGAAATGATTGGCTTAACACACTTGAAGTCTAGGGATATCTGCATAGTACAAATAATGTCATTACTAATACATTCTCTCTTCCATCTCTCAGTTGGTTCCAGTCTCAAATTGGTTGTTCTGTGGTAGTTACAAGTTAATTACAACTCTAGCCTCAAATTACAAGGTTCAGGTCCAGAGGAAAGTGGAGATCCCTACCCCCTCTTGTGTGGGAACTTCTGCAGAACTCTGAAATTCTGAGCCAGCTTAGGTCATGTGTCCATCTCGTACCATCAGTGTGACCATGGGACACATTGTGTGGCTTAGGCCTGGGGCAGATGTGGAGCCCAGTAAACATCTCATAATTTGAAAGTAGGGGCCATCTGGGTCTCAAGTGAAAATAGTATGATTTTTGGGGAAAAGAGATAATGTATGCCAATAGAGAACACATGAATTATCTGCTAATATAATCTGAGTTAACATTGAAGAAATCCTTACCATGGCCCCACAGAACACCCCTTGGCAGCCTGGCCTATAACACATCCAATAGTCTTTATTTATTGTGTGTGTGTGTGTGTGTGTGTGTGTGGTTGACTCATCTTCCCTGGAGGTGAGTCTGGCATAGCATGTGGTGCCGGGGATCGAACTGTGGTACCTGTGCTTTGCCTAAGCTTGCCTAAACAGGCACTTTAGACCACTGAGCTATCTTGCAGGCCCCAAGTCTTTCATTTAAATTCTCAAATAAACCACAGTTTCTTTTTGTGTTTGTGTGTGCCCTTCCCTGGGCTAGAGATGCCTTTCCTGATTGCTTTTCTCCCAGCCTCTTAATTTCCTTAGATCTCAGTTCACATATCAAGTCCTCCAGAAGCCCTGTGGACCGTCTTGAAGCCCAGCTAGGCCCCTTGTTATTCTTGCCTGGCAAAGCTTCATAGCAGTTATCATAACGTTTAATTACATGTCATGTTTGTCTTCACATGTTTAATGCCTATCTTCCCCACTGAGCTGGAAATCCCAGGAGGTCAAGCCCAGACTTGTTTTTTTCCTTTGCATTGGATTCCTGGTACATACTAGATGCTTTAAAAAAAACTTTCTTAAGTGAATGTGGTTGAGTGGAGTGGTTTACTCATTTAAGACTATGTCTAGTGTGTCACTGAACTGGGGTAAGGAACAAAGTACTGGCCGGAAGTTTTTAAAACCCTGGCAGTGAAATTTCAGAGAGAAAGTTTTACAAGTAAGTTATGCTTTGGCCATATTTTTATAGGCTGTTGGCATTAGTGGTGCCCAAGGTGACCTACCTTTTGGAGTCTTGGGGCTGGTTGAGATTATATATTTCCAAACAATAAAAACTTTGCCATGTTAACTGGAGTCCAACAAATAACACTCATTTTTAATTAGCCTTGTAGGCATCTTGCATCTAAGGAGGCAGGGTAAGCACTTTGGCACTTGGTTATTGGAGCACCTCTGAGGAGGCTCCCACTGTTTTGAATCTCTGTGGTCTATCAAGAACTCTGCTGCCAGGAGCCTTTTTCCAGGTCATTGCCTTCTCAGTAAAGCCCCAGTTTTCCTTCTTACCAAAGCCATCTGCCCAGCCTCTTGGTGCAAAGGGAAGAGATCACCAGACTACTGGTATGACAGTGAAAGTGACTGAACCTCTTCAGCAGGAGATAGTGGTGGGACCCCTTGAGGATTTGCATTGGGTGGGTGGTGCATTATGTGGAAGAGTTAGCCTCAGCCACCATTAGAGAAAACTGAGTAGCTACAAGTGAAGATCACTGTTATTATTTGCCTAATGTATTGAATGTTAGTTGGATATAGATTTGGCTGTGGAACAGACTTAGAATAATAGTGGCTTAAATGAGAGAGCAAGTAACCTGGGGCTAACAGGGATACACCACTGGACTGGGGATCCGAGCTCCTCCCATCTTGATGCTCCCCATTCTTAGAGAAGCATCATGTCCATGACTAATACTTTCTTTTTAAGGTAGGGGGTGTTTTTCTTTCCTTTCAAAGCCTACAGTTCAGTTGGTTTTTTTTGTATATTCACAAAGTTGATTGGCCATCGTTATAAGCTAATTGTAGAACATTTTCATCATCCCATAAAGAAAAAAAGAATTCATTTCTCATCTCCTCACACTTTGTGTCTATGGATTTCTGTCTGTATTCTGGAAATTTTATATAAATGGAATAATAATGTTATAGATGGCTTTTGTGTCTGGCTTTGTTCACTTGGCACAATCCGTTATTTGCAGTGCTAGGAATGGAGCCCAGGGCTTTATGTATGCTACACCAGTGGCCTACCACTGAACTGTACCTCTAGTCCTGCGTATAACGTTTTTAGGGTTCATTTGTCTTGTATGTGAATCAGTATTTCACTTCCTATTAAAATTGAATAATAGTCCACTGTGTGGAAATATAGTTTGTATGTTTGGACCTTTAGTTGTTTCTAGTTTTTAGATGTTGTAACACTGTTATGAATTTTGTGCATAGGTTGTATTTTCTGCTCTTTTGGACACCTAGGAATGGAATTGTGGGGTCATGTGGTAACTAATTGTATTTATTTGAGGAGAAAGGTGGACTTTCTCAACATTTGTGTGCTCTGGACTTTGACATCTCAGACACATTTTAAAATTCCTAAAACACATGAAATTATAGAGAAAAGCAATTGTGTTGAAATACAAATTTTGAAATATGAAGATTAATTTGTGATGAGATATGGCAGAATTCATTGATGATCTAGAGCTATCATAATTTCCAAGTAATAAAGAGTATAAATGCTTTTTTAAGATAATCTTGTAGGGATTGTAATGTGATAGTAATGCTTGTGGCTTCTATTGGTGAAATATATGAAATCTATCATTTGTTTGTATTCATCAGAATTTTTTTTTTTTTTT